>NW_027106339.1:956623-971020 GCF_000696795.3 Halyomorpha halys | reverse complement strand
TTACTATTACCCTTTACATTTACTATTTACTACCTTTAATTTTTCTTATTATATCTTACTTTTATACATTTTATACCCCTGTTATTTTACACTTAAGTTTTTGTTTTCCTTTTAGCCCTGACGAAGCCCTGCAACGTGGGGCGAAACGTTGGCTCAATAAAATAGTATAATTCTACTATTTGAGTTTTTTTGACCGCACCCGGACCATATTTCTTTCAACTAGAAATTAACTTTTTGTGAGTTTATTTTGTCAAATATTATAAAAACTATTACTCATACGGAGATGAACAATATTAACTATTTTATAGTAAATTTAACTAGCTTTAATTTGAGTGCTGGCAGACATCAGTACGTACAATAGTTTCTGAAATAAAGTTTTTCATAAATCAAACTTATTGTCCGAAGAACTATAAATCAATTTGTTTTAGCAAATATCATGAAAACTACTATTCCTACGAAAATAAACGACATGAACTACTTTATATCTCATTTAACTAGCTTTAATTTGAGTGTTAATAGACATCTGTACGTCACATAGTTCCTGAAATATGGATTTCTCAAAATAAATTCACTAACTACTAATTTTTCAGTACATTTTCATACAAATGTACTGAAAAATTAGTAGTTTGTAGTAGTTAGTAGTAGTAGTACTTTGTTTTTTCAAAAGTTATATCTCGAGAACTATTGAACATAAATAGCTTTATTAGGGCTCATATTTTAGCAAATTTACTCTACTTTAAATAATGTTCTTTTAAATTTTCTACTGTTGTTGGTAGTTTTTAAGATATAGAGCTCCGAATGAAAAATTAATGATTTTTTAAGGTTTTGAAACATCCGTGATTTTTTATTTCCACAAACTATACTTGGCAGACTCATCAATTTGCCTAGTAATTATACCTCGTTTTTATTAAAGTAATAAAAAATTAGAGTGAGATAACTGCCTTATATTATTCCAGGCTCTTGTACTATAATGGGTAAAGTGTTTTACACATTTTGTCGTATAACAAACGGATCAAGCAAGCACCAAACAAATGAATTTAACCCTGATCTTTCAGAGATATGCTACTTTGTGTTCATGTTCCAACGGAATTATTTAAATTAATATCTACCTTAGATGTTTCGAAATGAGTTTATCTTATAGTTAATGTTATAAGATATTATATTTATGATGTAGATTTAAGAAGTATTACTTTATTTTATTGTTAAATGCTATTTTTTTTGCTATAATAATGCTTTATCAATTATACTATATAATATTTTATTGAAAATTCTCGAGTTATGTGCACTGTAAATATATAAATACTTTCGTTTCTTTGTTTGATTCTACTTCTATATGTTTTTAGTAGTATGGTAGAAAAAGCTTTAAATTTATGTATATAATTAATTTTCGAAAGTGGTATAAGGTCTCCCAAAAACTTGTAATCTTTGCTTCACTTTACGGGGAAAAAATAAAAAAATAAATGCATAAATATCAACACAAGAAAAACTGGCGCTTTTTCCTTTCATTTATTCACTATGAAGCTGAAGTATACATTATAAACAGTCCTGACACCTGTAAGTGAGCAGAAAATCATAAAAATCCAAAATCTGGTCCCACTTAACCTAATTTTACGGTACGTGTCTTTGTAAGTTAAAAAACTTTTAATAGGTTTGTCATTTATTTATTATTGTTTATTACCAATAATCTAATATCTATTTAATATTTTGTTGATTTAATTATTTCTTTCGTTCCAAATAAAAAAAATCGACGAATTAAATGCTTTCATAATAATTCATATCTTTCAATTAAATCATTTTGTTGTATTTTGAAGTTTAGTTGAAAGTGAATTGTTAAAATGTTGCCTGAAATGTTATGAAACATGAATTATGCACTATTGAATTGATAATTCCTTAAATAAATTATTTGTATTTTTTTCAATATTGTTCTATTAATTTTTTTCCTGTTTTGTAGTATTTTACAGTGTACCCATACACAAAAATAATGATATATTTTATACACAAGAAGATACACAAGTACCACCCAGAAAGCTGCGGCCGGCAGAGATGATTTGCGGTCACTAGACAAATATCCACTCAATGCAATGACAGGTCATCAACTTCTTTTATAGACCATGGTCTTTGGTCGTCGGATATTTATGGTAGTGTGTGATTGGTGGTTTCAGAATTATGCCCTCTATCCTTGTTCAAATAATTCTCTGAATAAGGATCTGTACTTTGAACAAATCAGCTACGCAAGTAAGTTCTCTGTATGCAGAATTAATCGATTTATTATGGATAAACATATCTGAGTGCCTTCTGTAATAAATAGATTGAAAAAAAAGAAAGAAAGAAAAATTACATGATTATAAAAATATTTTAATGAATGAAATTATGTTACTTGAACGATAAAAATAAATTCATTAACCTTCCCATTATAAAATAATAACTAAGATTACAAAAAAAAAAGAGGATAAATTAAAGATGGGCTTAATCTTTTTTTACAACTATCTGACCACTGGAATGTTTGTTATGATTTATAATTAACATTAATTAACCAAGGCAAAAAGAAACCGAAATCTGACATTACGGTCAGTTAATTAACAGAGGCGTCAATCAGGTGTTGAAGTTGCTAATTACACTTGCCAACGGTTTACTGGTAAAATGGCATTGACTCCTCCAGCTAAACTGTTAAATAGGGCTTTTCCTCTGATTAGTAGTTTAGTGATTCGTTATTTATTAATACGTAATAATAAAGAAATAACTTTTACTTTTTAATTAAAATTGTAACTATGTTATTTTTTTATTTACACAAAGAATTAATAAATTTCTATCTAAGATCAAATATATAAACATTGTTTATGATAGAAATGTTTAATGAAAATAATGCATGAAGAAAAATTAAGTCAGTTATGTGCATGATATATTTTGAATTAAAAATTAAATTTCTTCCGCTAGAAGGGTTGGAGTGCAGTACCTAAGGAAGTACTGTTACTAGGCCAACTGTTATGAAAGGAAGTGATTTGGTCAGAATCACGCTCAATCGCTTAATTTTTACCCAAAGAAGGGTAACCACTTAATGACGCTTGATGGACTTCAGAGGGCTCCCGAACCCACAGGGTTGACTTACAGCTACAGACACAGAATAAATAATTATCGGTTGCAGCCGGATTTTAACCCGGGTTTAGTAGCACAGTCCCTTAACGCAAATCCATGCCGCTCCCCATTTTTTTAAATTATATACATGCCATATTCATGACTTATTAAAAATAAATAATTTAACTAATATCTCTAATTACTAAAAAATCAGTTTTAAGCTGCTATCCTCCTCTTAGGTAAACGAGTTTTTGTCCCATTTATTTTTGAGATACAGATATTATAATATTATTACCGATACAGTTAAAATACATATGTTTATTGGTAGTTTGGTGATTTTACTATGTCAATTCGTTACTAACTATAAATTAAAAATTTTAATAATGACTGAACTGAAGTGAAAACATCAAAAGAGTAGAACGTTGAATTCTTCGCAAGTGATGAATATTTCATAAATTTCCTTTATTTCTCTTTCCACTCTACTCACCTGGTCGAGGTCATTATTAGACATAGATGCGTTTTCGTATTATGTGAAATAGGAACTAATTTTAGAAATTATTAGCAGATGTATTTCTTACATCGGGCACCTCTACTATAACACATTATAATGGAACGAAAGTAAGACTCAAAGTACTCATTTGGGAAATATAGTTTTGCGCTTACTTCGCAACAAATCAGTGTATTTACGAAAGTGAGATGGACATTCAAAGTATTTCATGATGTTCTAATAAAGAAATAATTGGGCTTATCTGATGTTGTGGTACGTTAAATAATATTTTCAATTCCAATGAAAATAATGGCAAAACCATTATGCTTTTAGTCAACAGTTGAGAACTGGTTGAGGATATTCGGTCTGTTCCGTTTTAAAAAATAAAGATATGAAGGTGCCCCCCCCCCGTAATGCCCGTAATGCCCCCCCACCATTATCGCAACTGGTGGCCAATAGTCAAAAGTCTCCAGCCATCGGGTGAGAAAAGAGAAGAGAGATATATTTTTAAATAGATTTCAGAGAAAATAATTTTTTCTTCTCTTGTATTCAAGGTTATCATGAGCGCGTGGACTTTAAGGAGTGGTTCCCTAGCTAGGAGGATAGGAGAATGCTAAGAGAGAACATGATTAATTACCATGCACCTCAGAGAGTTTAATCCAAATTTTCTTCTTTACTCAACTGGACCATGATCTCCATACAATACATCAACTCATCAATAAGTAACTAAATATGGAAATCGTATGTAGTAAAGCCCAGTTACTCCCTCATAAATATTAAGTTTCACTATGAAACAAAAAGAATAAAGGAAGAAGCAAAGAGTTGGCTGAAATATGGGCTGGCAGGGGACAACCCCTCAGGTGTTTGTTAAACTTTTCCTAAAGGACAGAACATTAAAGTAAGATATAAATAACCACTTGTTGAAGCAATGGCAATAAGAGCATCCACTGAGCCTCACGCCAATGCTACCGCGTTCTTTGATTTATCCTCGTGTACTGTTGTGCCTCCAGGTCCAATTCTTCTGGTTCACAATCTGCTGTCACGTCACTATAATATATACTCTCAGATATCAAGAGTGGCCTTACGTTTCGATTACTCTCCAAGAATTTTTTGACGTTGCTGCTATTGGCTATTGAGGTTGTAAAGTTAATCCACGATTCACTGTTGATTTCAATGCTTTATTGAAAATTTACTCAAAATCAGGATATTTAAATTAGGAGGAGCCAGCATTATCAAATAAACTGCTACGTCTAGCACGTTGTATGTTAGACTAATGAACTTAGAGCTCGGCAAAAATACGGAAAAAAAATAGATATTGAATTTTTAAAAAAAACATAGGTTTGTTGTACACTTAACACTGATCTGACATTTTTCGTTATGATAACATATTTAATTATAGGTGCCATGTTTGATCTTGTCTTTTATCATTGTCTGATGAATTAAGTCCTTGAAACTTTACTTTGATTTTGTACTATTGAAGTTGTTTGTTAGTGCTTTAGATAGTAAAACCCAATAGTCATCAGCGCTAATGTTTCATACTTTATTTACTTGGTACTCGGTTTTATCTCTTAGATATTTCATATATTTATATTTTTTGTTTCAATCCCAAAATACTGAACTCTTAAAATTTAAGTTAGTTAATGAATTTAAATAAAGGGTTTGAATCTTGTTTAATTGATTATTTTTTTCTTTAGAAAATTAATATGGATTTATTCATTACCGAGTATGAACTATAATGACTGTACTGATGTCATTATTCACAAGAAATTCTTTTCTTTCTGCCCCTATGAGTTTTACTTTTTTTCTTCCAAGACTTATTAAAGTATGCATCATATTATAACAACAGTAAACAAATAAATAAACGAATAAAAGTTGCATAAATTCGCAACTTTTGTGAAAATTACATTTCAGGTTGTTATTTGAAATGTTTACATTTACAGGTTCCTATATCCAACTAGAATTAGTTGAAGTACGTTTGTGAATTGTGGCATCGTATAAGGTGCAAGTAATAAAATTGTATGTACGTGAAATAAAATTGTATATCCCTGTAATTTAGGCTCCTACTAACTGGAAAATATTCAATAATATCCCATATATATCCATATCCAAAGCTTAAAAACATGGATTATATCCAAAGCTTAAAAAATCCTGGGCTAATTCCTTGCGAAGTTCGAGATTAAGGATCGATTCACGATGAAATTTCTGTTGTCATATAATTGTAATGGTTATCATAAAATTCAGAAAGTTTCTGCTTATATAATAATTAATTTTCTTTTTTTTTATTTCGTATAGAACTTGTTCTTAACGTTTTTTTGGATGTTAATAGTTTATTTAGTAATTAATTATAATTTTATCAAAATTAATAGCAATAATTTGTTATGGATCAACAAATTAACGGATATCTTATTGCCATAGTACATTTTTTTCTGATTTTGTATTTGTATGGTTTAAAATCACAAATAACTGTTACTGTATGACTCCAAGGATTTAAACATTACTACAATATAAAATTTTCTCATTTGCTCATGCAAAATTGACTTCAAAGAGCAATGGCTATTAGTTCTTGAAAAAGAAATGGGACCAATAAGAGAAGTGGAGACGAAGCTCGTGTTTGATTAGATCCGTCAGATTGATTGAAACTATTAAAAAGTTAATTGCTTCCTGTCACACCTACCTGACGCCCACGGCTGTTAGGACTTCTCTCATTGGCCTATCCGCCGGAAACAAATGTTGGTCCAATCCACTGCATTCCTTCCACCTAGTTAATTAGCCAATCGTCTTTGGAATTGGCAAGGACCCTCTGGCCAGCAAGCGGCGAGGTCAAGTTTGGTCCATCTGAGCCTGGTCTAAGAGATTTCATTCTGAACGAACAAAGTTGTGTAAATAGGTTTGTACATGATATAAATATATACTCATACATCTTCCTGTTAATTAGGACAAAACAACTAATTTCCTATTTCAGAAAAATAAAATGAAAAATGAAACTGAACCTTTTCAGAAACGAAAATGATTTTAAATGAATTTTATGTGTAAATGTGACTAGTGCTTATTTTATTATTATATTTGTTCAAAATTATACTTATTTTTATTTTATTCTTATTTCTTCATATTCATTTTATTTATCTATCTCTTCATATACATATAGAGGTTTTATTTATTTTTATGTAAATTTTTTTATTTATTTGTTTTGTTTTTTTAAATTTAAGTATGAATGTAATCATTTATCACTATTACTTATTGCTTGAAGTTGATTGTAATATTTATCAGTGAATAAAATAAATAGATTAAAGATAAAAAAATAGATTGTTGTAGTATTAAAAAAAATAGTCAAAAAAAGTTTTCCTTAGAACATTGCTTGTTTGTTTTTGTTTTTTTAACTTTGAACTTTGACAAACGAAGTTATATCAAAAACGTCTAAAAATGGAACCTTATGGTTACTCTTAACCTAAGATAAAATACAGTCATAAATCCTGAGTTGTGTAACAGTCTCCTTAAGAGACAACACAATCATTACCTCTAAGAATGACATTAGGGGGCTCATTAGTCAATAACACTCACAATATGAAATCCAGGAGGTTAAGAGGTTTTTAAAAACAGTTCATAACGATGCCCTAATCATTAACTGAGATAAGCAAGACTCTATAAATTGATGGAATAATTAAGTACTGAAAGACGATAGCTTACGAAATAAAGAGTGTGAGAACGTAAGATAAGTTGGCAACAGATCTAAAGAAAAATTGAATGGCAAGTTGGAAAAAAAAATTACAATTACACTACTTCTCTAAAAAAAATCAATCCTTTTCACTGCGTAAGTTTTAAGAAATAGCAAATATAATATTTACAGATAGGATAATTATCTCACGTAGGTCGATGAACGATAATGAAATATGAACTAAGGTCATTAATTAGTTATTACAAAGTATTTTTTTCGAAACCGAAAAGGGTACACATACATTGTTGAATGGAATTTTTGCTGTTTTGCATATATATGCTGTTTGCTAAAAAATAATTATATTTAACATACTTTTTAAGAATTAAAAGTAAATTATATAGAACAGCAGGTTGAAAATGAGTTAGTAAGCTCTGAACGTTGCATTATAATAATAAATTGGAAGGGTTGAATTTCAATCAGTTTAAATACTAAATCTTGAAAAATAATTAATATAAATTTAATTTTTTACGAGAAAAGTTTATAATTTCAATACAACTCTAAATATAAATACGAATAATTGTTTAACTGCAATAATAAATATATTTTTTCGGTAGTTTGTTTCTTTTAGATATAATTAACTTACTGTTTCCTTTAAGTTGTAGTTCTATTATCATTTTTAATTTACTTTTAATTGAATTTTATTCATAAATACAATAATTCAAGAAATAGTTGTATTCAATTTAATTGTTAGGTACAAGAATATAATAATAAAAAAAACAGCTTAATCTCAAAAGATTAACCAACCTATTCTAGATAAATATGGCAATGGCCAAATGTTGCACAAAAAATGAATAAAATGATAGCGAAAAATGAAATAAATATGGTTTGTTTGTTTGGTTGTTTAGTGGCGCCAAACTTCATTGGTCATCAACGCCATGTAGATTTTATTTAATTTTGCTAATATTCGTTAAATTTTATTTATTTCTTGATTTGATTATTTTATTTTATTTTATTTTTTTCTTCCGATCAAGTTATATTTTTGTCAGTAAATTTTGTGATTTCAAAAACCGAAACACCAATTCTTTTGCCTTATCATCGTCTCCAAAGGTTTTTGAGATATCTTGGCGTGGTGTAAAATACGGGCGAAGGTGTGGTGTAAAATATGGGCATCTTTGGAAAACATGGCTTATTGTTAAATTGTTATTGCAATACTGGCAGTTCGGAGGCGTTTCTTTTGATATAAGATAGGAGTGGGTGAGCCTCGTGTGACCTATTCTCAGCCTAGTCAGTACAACTTCCTCTCCACGGCATTTGCGACTGGAGGTACCCCAGGGCTTGACACCCTTTTTAATTTACTTTCGTTCCACATAGATTGCCATTTATATTTGACTTCCTTTACAAGAGGCCTGCATATCTCTGACGGAGTTAAAATTGCTTTACCCCGTCCCGGAAGGGCGAGTGCTTCTCTTGCAGCGTGATCGGCCAGTTCATTCCCTGCGATTCCTACATGACTTTGAACCCATAGAAATGTTACTGACATACCCATGTTGTGTAGAGTTTTTAAGTGCAAATGGATGCAGGAAATTCTCGGATGTTCTGGATACATAGAATCTAAAGCTTTTATCGAGCTTAGTGAATCTGTAATTATCGTAATGTTGGTGTGGTTCAAAGATAAATAGAAGTGAAGTGCTGCTGCTATTGCATTTAGTTCGGCAGTGAATATGTTGCATAGTTTGTGGAGTTTAATTTTGAACGTTGAGTCATTTGTTACAAAGAATGATGCTGCTGATTGGTCTGATTTTGATCCGTCTGTATAGATTATAAAGGATTCGGGGATGTTATGAATTAGACGAGAAAAGTGGGCTTTATAGTCAATTGGTTCCGTATTATTTTTCGAGTATTTGGACAGGTCTAGAACAGTTTTAGGACGTTGGAAGGTCCATGGTGGATGATTGTTTTCGGATTTGTCAATTGTTATCGTTTTGAGAAAAGCGATTACCGAGGAGAGTCTTTCTGATAACGGAAGTGTTGAATTTTGTTTTTGTCGAAAAAGAATAGAAAATTTTGGATTAAAAATATATTTATGTGTCGGATGTTCTGTTTGTAGATATAATTTTGAACTGTAGTTTATGGCTAATTTAGATCTTCTGAACGAAAGTGCCGATAGTCCGGATTCAGCGCATAAACTTAAAATAATCTAAATATTTAATCTAAATAAATATGGTATTTATAAGTTTAAAACATGTTTTCTTGATATTGTATCCAGTAATTGGCATATCTCTGAGTTTTCCTATGCAGTTCTTATTTTTAAATATTAAATCTTAGAATGGAAAATTTTATGATGACCGTTTCCTGAGTTGTTTCTTACAGTTATATTTCTTAGTTTTAATAGAAATATTAATCAGTTTTAACAATGTTTTTTTATTCAACTAGATAGCAATATATAGTAACAATATAAAAAAAAAACACTTACTCAAAATTAATTTACGTAATTTGGTTTATAATCTGATTCTAGAAAATTAATAAGAAGAACTATATACCTGTAAGCACTCAGTTTAGTCAACTTCATTTAATTAACAGCATTTTCTGTAAAGTATTCATTAACTTATACCTTTAAAAAATAAGTAAAAAATTCAACTAGAGTACTTTTTGTTAATGAACTGTGTATTAAAATTAGTTTTAATCATTTTTGAATGTAGATAATAAATGTATCTGTCATTACACTTACACAATATTTTTATAATTTTACAACTATTGGAAAATCTTATCAAAAATCAGCTTCTTGGCAAAGTTTATGAGCCAAATTTATGTAAAAGCCGACATTATTATTCAAGAACTTTTATTAATACCATATTTTATTTTAATATCTTTCAAATAAAATGAAATTCACACCTACACATGGGCTAAATGCATTTTAGTCGTTTCTTATTATAATCATAAATTCACAGCATTCATGTTTCAACTTCAAAAGGCATCAGTAATATTTTAAAAAAAAATCAAATAAATTAAAAATTTTGAAACTGCCTTATTGGAAAGGAAGAGGTTGAAAGTTTTTAAAAAATTATTGGATTACCACTGGTGATAAAAAAGATGTTTAACAGCCTAAAAAATTATTAGTTTCAATTTCAAGATCAAAATAATTTATTATTTGCGAGACAAGAAACATATTTGATATTTTTCCAGTTCAAATTTCGAAGAAATGAGGTTAACCTTTTCAACTGTTGGTTATTTCAAACTATTTACTATATGATATTTAATATAATAGAATGTTAAGTTTAAATTTATACTTTGATAAAGGGTAACTTTTTATGCCATGGTCAACAAGTGTTTATCAATTTCCTGAGTGTTCTGTATATGCCGTGGATAGACAGGTAATCAGTAAGCAAATTTATTTTTGAACCTTAACTTTACGTTATAGATAGTTAAGGTAATCAATAATTGATAGTCAACCACAAAGTGCTAGTTGAATGGTATTAATTGTTATTTGTACCATGAACCACCAACAATCATATGATTCCTACTCTTGAGCTATACTATATTATAGTTTCTTATTAGAATCATAAATTCATTGCTATATTAAACATAAATTAATGAATGCAGCAATAATATTTATAAATTTCCAATTAACAGAGATCCAATATATTCTTCATTTTGTCTAACTAATGAACACTATGCTTCCAATATCAAAAATAATGCCAATAAGAAATCAATTATTTTTTTTACTAACGTTAAAACGTACCGAAACTAGTCGAGGGCCACAGAGATGCGACTAGACAAAGCACTGTTAAAGAGACAACTCACAATTAAGAGTTCCTGATTGCTGGGTGTGGGCGGTCTTCTTGCTCATTTTGTCTTCCATGGTCCTCCTTAATTTTTTTTTCTAAGAATTTTTTATCTTATTTTCTCTCCCTGTGTGGCTGAGAATCACCAGGGCTTCATTTTTAATTACATCATGATGTCAATTGTATACTCGTATGGTGTTTATTTACCCATTAATCACTACAGGTTCTTCTTTTTAGTACTTCTAATGAGGACAGGAAAAGTATTATGCATTAGTAGATAAATGGGCGAAATAGGTGATACATAGGCTGATTGCTGATCACTAGGAGCATATTAAAATGATCATTGTTTTTCTACCAAAAGAGTTCCGTTTCGGAGGAGAACTAAGAAAATTTCCAGGCTAAACGGTAAAACAAGTACAAGTCCTAATTTCTAAATGCTCTACGGGGAGTGAAACGCTCACCTATTTATTATTAGTTCTTTTTGATTAAAACTTTTTCTCGAAGTTGTTCATTATTTTTCTTTTCTTCTTTACCTTTATTTTACTCCCATTTCCCTTTTGTTACTCTTTTAATTATTAGGACGCTGTGGATGCAATGATTCATAGCCTTGAACTATACAATTTTGAATCAATTTCTAGAGATAAAACTGATGATTTAATTTATTTAAAACGACTAAATACAAAATAATAAATAGCAGACTCTAATTAATCATTGTATTTTGTACTTCGTATTTCTTATAATATGTCCCAACTGGTAGTGAAGTTGAAAAAATTGTTAATAATTTAAAACAGCTGCACAGTCAAATAAAAAATAACATATGGAAGGCAAAGTAAATTTAAGTAATGTGTAAATTTAATTGTTTATAAATGCCGTAGATTTGATATCTTATTATATATATTTACTCTCATATCTTTCATTATGGTTATTTCTTTATTCACATGAGCTTTGTCAGATTTGCCATAATCTTTTATACCATTTATTTTGTATAATTCTTATATAATTATAATTTAAGTGAGAATTATACAAAATAAATGGTATAAAACATTTATTTTGTATAATTCTCACAACTTTTAACTTCTATAAGTATCATCTACTTAATTTATTGTTATATAAGTTTCCAAGTTTGTTTGCAATTTTTTTTATCATAATTTTTTTCTGTATTAAGGTTGTGATCTCTTTCTTTTTTTTTCAGCTCACATAAAGGCCTGAAATTCAGGTAGAAACGATAGTACAAATAAATTTACTTATTTGTTTATTTTTATTGACCACAACCCCAACTTCTCATAATTTAAGTATATTTATAAATAGTTTCTGATAAATATCAAATAAATATTATCCAGATAAACATATGGAAATGATAATGTAAGCCTCTTCCATTCTCTCTTCCCACAGAGTTGTAAAAAAAGTAATTGTAACTGCATTTACATTCCAACTGCTGTAATTTTATTGTGAGGAAATTAAATTACAATTAGAAATTTATACTACTTAATAAACCACTGACAGTGTAAAAAAGATCCGAAATTACCTACAATAGTTGAAAAAGTAATAAAAATTACTAATTACTGTTATATGTAATTGCAATTATTTTTATCCAGCACTTCCCCCTTCCATAAGCTTTAGCACACACTCTTAAGGACATGTTGATGGCACTCTAGAGTCCGTACTTGCTTAACGTACACTCAGCTCAATTCTTTTTGGATTCATAAAATTTCTGCCCAAAAGTTCGAAATTTTATAAAAACCTCAAGAAGCAGTCGTATGTTTGACAGAAACTTTGTCGGTCATATTTCACATATCTGAGACAAACGACTCCATTAACTGTTGTGATGAGATGTCGCTGTGGTATAGGAGGGGGTCTATCTCATCTGAAATATGGGACCATTTGTCTCATATTGGTCCTTGGGGGTTTCAATATTTTTGTGTTGATGTAAAAATTCCGTTTAAGAATGGAGTTAAAAAAAAAATTGTAAAGTTTAGACCAACAGAGGTTCGCAACAATTAATCATTGGAAATAACATTTATTACTTCCGCTATGATTTCAGGGATCAATATAAATAATTTTCTTTGAGAAAACAAAAATTAGGGTAGTTTTAATTATGCTGTTAATAATAAATTAGAATGGAATTACGATAGTTTGACGGAAGGATTGTATTTTATTTTATAAATTTTTCATTTTATAAAAATTCCTATTTGATGTATTTCTCCAACCTTTAAAATTTTAGGGCTAAAAATTAATTGTTTGGTTTTTCCACTCAATCTTTAAGTCGCCTACTAGTACATACTATTTAATTAAAAAATTGCTAATATGTATGCCAACACAAAACCATTTAGACTTAATTATATATCTTGTTATGTTTACAATGAATTTTATTTGTTCACATATTTAATGGTCATAAAGGAAAATAAAGCTGTCTATTTAAGTTTCTAAAAATTTATATTAAATTAAAAATGAATGTATTTCTAAATTTTCGATTAACTTATTTAATATATTTATTTATCATTTTATCAATTTTTTATTAACTAATTATATGTTAATTATTAATGGATAAGCATAAATTTAGTACTAAAAAGTTATTAGTGAATTCTGTTACTAATGATTAAATCAGAATGTCATATTTTATAATAATAGTGGTTTATCACTAAATTTGTCAATGATAGATGAGTAATATGAAATATTATTAGTACGTAAATAAATTAAAAAGGTCTTTTCATTTTTTTTTTCAGATTTTTCGAATATTTTCTAAAATCTTCTCAGAATAACATCTATTTACTAAAAAAAGGAACCACAATTCCATATTCTACCCCTCATATCCTAACTTCTACGAAGGCTATTCGGCAGATAAGATCTGGGACACTATCTTCCCCCGCAAAAAAAAAAGAAAGAAAGAGGAATCGATACCATTTTCTTCGCTATCGAATTAAGTGGAAGATTCTTCACCGGGGGCAATATCCACGGAGGGGAACACAGATAAATTGATAGATATGTCGGTCGTGTGGGGGTCTTTCGTCTCTGCTTTCAAATATTAAAATTTTTTATTTACAATAATCGTTATTTTTATTGTTAATAGAGTTTTGAGTGAATGAAAACCTATTTACTTTATTCATTTCTTTGGTATTAAACTACTATTTTTCAAAGCTTTAGTTTTCATTATAATTTTCTTAAGTTGAGTAATATCAAAAGACTACATCACGGATTAATACGGAAAAAGAAATGCACTAGGAAAATACTTTATCTATACATTTTAAGAACTGGTTTGATTTTTAAAAAATCAATTTTTCATTTTCACAACTTCTTGTGACTTTTAGTTTAAGATTTCCTTTCTGTACTTACAGGGGTTTTCTTAATTTTTTTTTTTTACAATAATTTCTGATCTCAGTTATCCTAAAATCATTTTTTGATTATAT
>NW_027106339.1:944507-956492 GCF_000696795.3 Halyomorpha halys | reverse complement strand
TAGTACCAATTCCCCTATTGTGAACATAAGCTAAAGGTGTAAATATAGAATTAGAAGAAAAAAAAAAAATCTCAAAAACGGAATGAAAATTTTCATTCGCATTTTATGTTTTAAAAATGAAGTTAGAAATTTGGTTTGTTGTATGTTTGTGGCCAAAGGTAGGTACGTACGTAGATACCAAAGGTATGTTTGGTGTATGTTGGTAGAACGTTTGGAATTTATACAAAAATAATAATCAAGTAATAATGTAATCAAATTCCATCCACTGCTTTTATTTTACATGTGTAAAATTATTTTTCTTGATACGCCTATATTTAAAAAACGATTCGTCTTTAAAAATGTATTCTCAAATAACAAATCACTCAATTGAATTATAAGTAGCTGAGAAGAAAGATTGTGGAAGCTATTGTGTCCTGTATATTTGACAATCTTCTATGAACAACTATATACGTTAACTTATAGGGTGTTGCAGATTAAATTTCTACTAACAGGGGTTTGTAATTCTCGCTCAGCGATTTTATAAGCAATACAATGCTTGATTCAAACTATGTTTATTCATAACTGTAATTGTTCCTCTTCCTTGCCAAGGAACTCAGTGCGTTCCGTTCCTCTTCTGCCCGTCGATGGCTATCTGTTCCTACCCGCATATCGCACCCCCCTCATTGATATTCCTCTTATTACTAATTGAATGCGGTTCCTTCGTGCGGGGGTGGTTCCCGAGGAAATTACAAGCTGACAAGAAGTGGAGAGATAAACAATTTGTCGCCGTGTGACACGATATAAATATAAGGCTGGAATATAATTACAGGTATGGTTAACAATGGTGGAAGTGGGTGTGGGGCATACATTACTACCCACGCTGGGTCCATCACGCGCGCCCTGTCTGCTCTCGGGGCCCCATCGATACTAGCTCTGCGATTATCCGGAATCGACTTAACGGGATATTGGTAAAAGTGCCTAGGAAGTCTACCAAGTTTGGCTTGATTTTGTTTTTGTAAAAGTTGAAAATATTATTATAAGTTATATGGGTGATAATCAGGGGAACGGCAATTTTTTGTGAGGAATTTACAAACCAAAAAACATAGTTGTATTCTCCAAATTAGTACATGTTTTATTTACTGAAGTTTAACGACGTGAAACATATTATTGGGTAAGATGTATAACTGAGGTCTGAAAGGTCCTTTGATTTTTCAATCTAACAGGCTTTTAATTTTACCAGTCTTCCGAACCGGAAGGTTTAAAATAACAGTTGTCTCATTAAGAGAGGGTCAGTCCCGCAAAGAGAGGTCATATGTATCATTTTTATTTTTAGTAGCAAAACAATTAACTAATTAATTAATTAAATCAATTTAAATTGTTTCGGTCGGATCATTCCCAAAAAAATTTTGTATATACAAAAGGTTTTTACATGTACCTTTATTTTTGAAAACATATTGCTGAAAAAAAATCAATTATATTGATTTTTATTTGAGTGCTTAAGCTTTAAGGTGACTTATGGTATAAAGTTGACCTAATTTGCTTGGATAATCAATATTTGACATCTCAAAATGTTTATGTAAGTATTCTTTTCTGTGGCAAAATTTGACACTCTTTCCAAATCCTCTTCACAACTCTCCTCTCTCGAGGTTTCGACATTTTTTGCACTTTTCTTCCCTTGTATATCGTAAAAACCTTAGATAGTATTGAAGAATAAAACATTTGTAAGAAACATGTTCAAATATTTGTAAACAAACGTGTCCAAACCTGATAGTTTGCCTTGCTTATGTAAGTTATTGAGCTACCAAGTACCAATTACAGAGCTGAGTATCGTTAAAGTCAAAGAAATAAAATCTCGATTCCCAGTAACAGAAATATATCATTTTAAAATGTCGGGACCTTATTGTAATTATCAGTATTAGAGGTTTCTGACATATCCAGGCTCAATTAACCAGGTTGCACTATGTTAAATATGTTAACTGGTAACTAGGAGAATAAAAAAGAGTATAGTAGTTTCAGTCGTTTCATGATAACATTTTTTTTTAACACAATATGGCAATGCACAGCGATAGTGATGTTTGCCTATATGACTGACATCTTGGAAATATTCCTGATATCCTTAGTTAATATTAAAAATATATATATAAATAAAATACAATTGAAAGAGAAAAACTATATATATTTTTATTTGATGACGATAAGTGATATTAATTGATGTGATGGAGAGTTAAATAAATCAAATTAGTTATATGTATTCCAACCTTATGGTTGTTATTGTCGTTATACAGCAGAATGTATGACAAAGGATGCACAGTTTCTCCACTTGTGAAATGTTTTTGTTGCAGAAATAATCATTGTAGTTGTAGTTTGGAAATATAATATGCCTCTTTGTCAGACTTTCTAGCGATAATAGCGCTCAGCAAGACAATATCCTAACGAGAAGACGTAAGTCATAGGCGAACTCCTTAGCAGCCGACCTCCCGGACAGACGATAAGATAGGATCCTCACAAGAAGTGGAGGATGGAGGTGGGTGGCGAACAACCCCCGTTCGTCGTAAAGCTGTCCCTTACTACGATAAGAAACCCGCGGATTGTGAATGGGCATCGCCGTCCGACAGATTACAGAAGACCTCTTGTTGGTTGGCTCTTGGTCTATTTTCGATATCCCTAATGCCCTTCTTGTGTCCTCGCCGAGGACTTCCTGTCCATGGAAGGGTTATGGGCGATCACTTCCGCCATATGTATAAATTCTTCTTCTAGGGACTGATTAATTTTTTTTTATATATGGGTGTGACTCAATATACGACCGACCGAAAAAACCAAACCGGATTACCGAATTTTGTCTTCTAAATCAATTAAAATATTGTTATAAAATTTTGGTCATTACTTCGGAAATACTCCTATTTTATAATTTTATATCAATTATATTTGTAATGCCTTAAAAGAAGAATACAAATTAATTAACGTGGCATTATAAAATTTATTAAGATACTGTCAGGCTGTTCGGGTTATAGCTTCCTGCTCGCTATATATCATTCCTTTTTTATTGTTCTTCAGAAGGGTTACTATTTTATGGGAATGGAAAGTCTCAGAGACACTTATTTGCTCACCACCTGCAAACGATAATTTATTAACTCAGAAAATTATTTCTACCAAAATATAAATAATAATTTTTTTTTAATAACTTAACTAGTCAAAATTTATTAAAAAGTAGAAATAAAAAAGTTCACTTTCATATGAGAAAGTCTTCGTAGAAAGGGAATACGAGGTTGGCCGCTTTCGTAATTTATCGTCTTAAATCGAGAAAAAATTTCGAAAATCTCGTCTATTCTTTCAAATAAAAGCATCTTTATTATGGTTTATCTTTGACTAAAGAAATCGATATGTCATTGCCAGTTACAAATGAAATCCTGTAAGCCAAGAGTTTTATATAAGAAATTTTCCAATTATTATTTTAAAAACATATGGTCAAAGGCGATTATCCTTCTCTTGATTTTCATCGTTCAGTATTCGTTAAAAATTTTAGATTTTTTTCATTTTTTTTTTTATTATATTCTAAATTTTTAACCTACCTACTGAAGGTTATTTACAGCTTTCCAAGATTAACTGTAAAGATATAGCTGCTTGTTTTGACTATTGGTTCGTTTAGTGTGTAGTGTTTAATTTTTATTTTCAAAGTTTATAGGTCAATATTAAGACTTTGAACGACTTTCTAAAATTATCTATAGTCAACATCTTTTATTGAAGAAAATAAAAACTAATAATGCATGGGAGTAAAATAAAGAAATATCCTTATATTTAAATTGTTAAAAGAAAGGAGGCTGTAGTTTCTTTCTATAAACATAATATATATTTTCTCTGGAAAGGAATTAGTAAAAAATATATCAAAATAGTTTTTTATTTCAAAACAAATTTAAATTTAAATAAATCCAAATCAAATATATATTTTTTTCAACAGATTTAAAATTATTTTTTAATTTGTTTAAAATCACTTTTTTAAAAATAATATTTAAAATTAATAATATTTAGGACAAGAAATGAGGACAGGTTTACTGAAACAAAGTGATTTCTGGTGCAATGTTATTCGCAGCTACATTTTCTGAAATTCGGGCCAGGGGAAAGATTTATATTTAAAACTGATAATCAGTTCTTAATAACACATAGAATTAGAACATTTTCATGATCATACTTATCTCTAGTTTTATTCTTTCATAAGAGGAAATCTTGCAATAAAAGTTTGCTCACCTCAATTTAATAGAAAATAACTGGAGAGAGAAAAAACAAATGGTAAACACAATTATTTCTCAGATTTACAACCACCATTTTTACAATGTAAACTTTTGTTCTTTCCCAAGCTTTTTTGGAGCCTTTTACTACCACTGGTGTGCCACGCTCAGCAAGACTAATTATTTAAAATCAATGAAGTGATGGTATCTCTTAAGTGATTAAACACTTTCACCACTTCTACTGAACATTTCTAGCAAAACTTCTGATAATTGCATATGAATAGGTTTACTTTGGCCCTTAAATGGTTCAAAAAATTCCATTGAGGGTCATGGAAAGACGATTAACATATTTTAAAAACTAAGCATATATCCTGATGATTTGAAAGAAGAAAAGTGGAAATTAAATACGGAAATACGAATCCCTTCACCTCTTGTTTGAAACAGATTGTCACTCTATATACTGGAAGTGACAGTCCTTCTTCTCGTTAATATTTATCCCACTCAGGTCAGGTGAGGTCGACAGTCACATAGAAGAGAATTATGGCTCTTCTGCCTTTATGTTCCTTGTCCCATCCAGCCTCTAATAATGTCCTGGTTATATCTAGGTGACTGACAAACTTCCAATAAATTCCTGAAATCATTTTAAATCATCTTTATAATCTAGCCTGCCCTTTTAAGAGTGTACGGTTATTCCAGAGCTTAATCACACATCCTCATTCTTCAAGGAACAGCACTAAGAAGAATTTACTAGAAGTCAATATTGCTTCTCATTTTACAATTTGTGTTTGATAAATCTGGTACAACCGAATTAAATTAAATCCAATTTTCAATAACCATAACCAACGTAAATAGTATCAGATTTGAAAATATAATTCTTCCTCTACACTTTCTCATTATTCGTTGCTTTCTCACTGACAGATTATTTAAAGTAAACCACAATGGTTCCTATTCATCCGTCTTCTTTCAGTCCGTTGGTGTTCCGCAGGGTAGTATTCTCGGTCCCATCTTCTATATTATCTATACAGCTGACATCCAACCAATCTTAATACTATCCTCACCACGTATGCCGATGACACATGTGTGGTCGCTGATAATAATAACCCTTCAAATGCATCCCAAACTATGCAATCCCATATCACATCCCTCGAAGAATGGTGTCGTAATTGGAGGATTAAAATAAATCCCAACTAATCCCATCAAATTACCTTTACCCAACGTCGTACTGACTTCCCTACAGTATACTTTAATAATGTTGCCTTCACCCTGTAGAACAGATCCGCTACCTTGGACTACATCTGGACAAATGACTAAGCTGGAATCTTCACCCTTGACTGAAAAGACAGGAAGCTGCACGTCTATTTCGACTGTTACAGCACTTACTACACAAACGGTCTAAACTTCCAATTCCCTACAAAAGACTGATTTATATGATAATTATAAGGCCTATCTGGACCTACGGAGTTGAGCTTTGCGGCTCTACTAAACCTTTGAATTCCTCTCGTATCCAATCCTTACAATCCAAAATCCTTCGTAAAATCCTAAATGCTCCCTACTTTGTCACAAATAAAATCATCCACAAAGATCTTAATGTTCCCTTTGTAATCGATATCAATCCTTCCATTATAAACTCCTTAACTACTCAAACCCATTAGTTTCTAATCTTGCTTCCTCTTTTATTCCGGACAATCCAGGCGTCTGAAAAGAAGAGGGCCTCGAGACCTTATATTGTAAAAATGTTTTTAGAGTGCTACCAATGGGTAGTTTCTCTACCTGCATGTACCATACCATTATGATTTCCTCAAATTTACTTGATATATTTTATATACAGTTGTTAATATCAATAAATAAATTTTTAAAAAAATTGAATGTTTTGCATATCCTAAAAAAAGTTTTCAACATTTGGTCTGCGAGATCTTCGAAATGACTAATGCAAGAACATGAGAGCTGAAAATCTTTGTTAAAATGTTATTGGAAATCTTCAAGATTGAAGACAAGAGGCAACAACATGTCACAATAAGTTTGAGAACGAATATCTAGCTTCAGATCGTATTTAGATTCGAGATTTCTTGCTTATAAATATACTAATTCTGTCTTATTCTTTCCTAATGATGCCTGAATTGGACAAACATTGGGTGGTTAACTATTTATTGATACTGGTGTTACCCGTGAAATGAAGGGTAACTTTGGTTTAGACACAGTTTAGAATGGATTATAATATTCTCGTCTTCATAGACCTGTCAATTATCGGCGAGTGTCCAGGATGAGTCCTCCAAATCAGTTCACGAAGAAGAGTAAGTTATAAATCGATATAGCTAATAAATTTGAATAGAAGAAGTTTTCAACATTTCACGCTCAAAATAGATTTAAAGCATTTACAAGATATTAGTGAGGAATATGAGCTATAAAACTTGAAAATCGGTGGGGCAGTTCGCTAAAAAAATAGTTTTAAATCTACAGACTGAAAAACTTAACTTTTATCTTTCTTTTTTTCTCAAAGCACCTATTTGAAATAAAGTTATGTGTTTAACAGTGTCTGTGTTGTGGGGTTTTCTTTTTATCTGAAACGTTGTTACATTTTAAAACATGAATGTAGTGAGTGAGCATTAACTTTATTTGTCTTAAACTGTATGATATTTAATTGGGGCATACCACTATTAGGAGTTAATGATCTTAAAAAACTAGGTCTAAATCTACTCTATTTACAGTATGTACAGGTTCTTCAAGTAGCTATAATGCTGCCTGTTGCCACAGCACTGGTAGGGGCACTGGTTGCAACGTCTGGGATAGTGGGCTGGGCTAATATTTTAACGAGTCCAGGAATTTAATATGCCTCCTCCTCCCCCGAACAAACTGGGTTCTCGCGTGGTGTGAGCTGCTACCACAATATTGCCAAGCTGCAAAGCGATGCAGCAAACAACCTAAACAGGAACCTTGCCACAGCCATAATCTCACTAGACTGTACACAGGCATTTGACTCTATATTCCACTCCACACTAATCCAACAATTCAGGCTTCACCAATTCCCGGACCAGCTGGTCGACATTGTTGGGTCCTATATTAGTGATCGGACTTTCTCAGTCCGGGTCAAAACTGAAATCTCCACCTCCAAGCCCGTCACTTGTGGCGTCCCCCAGGATTCGGTCCTTGCGCCAGTTTTATTCAACATGTATACTGCCCATATAGTCGGGACTAAATTTTACGATGCTCAAATATCTGCATATGGTGATGATATAGCCAGATACTCGGCGTGCATGAATGTAGACAAGGCCATGGACCATGCCACTCCAGAGGCCCAACTCATCACTAACAAACTACGAGACATAAACATTCACATCAACCCACAAAAAACGCACGTCATCACTTTCTCATACAAGAAAACTCCCAACAGAGCACCCAAACTCAACGAACAGACAATACAAACCAAGAAACACATCTATCTTTCACTGTACACATACAGAACAGAATACAAATCGTCAAGTCAACTTAAATACCTCATCTACTCACCAGGTAGTAAAAGGTAATACCCAACACGATTTATTTCCTTTTTCACAGTAAAGCACACACTAATTCACTGTTTCTTTCTGTTTTAGAGGGATCGGAAAAAAATGCCTCCTCCTGATGAAGTTTGGGACCGTTGGAATATCCTATAATTTGTGAACAGTCGGCGGTTCCTCCTTCTTCCATACTGTAGTCCGTACAGTCTTGCGCAGTATGGAATTTTGGTAATTTTGATGGTGGCGCTGTGTACCATCATTGAGGTGGATGAACAAGGAAGTACCGTATAGGAGCGCTTGACGGAGTATGCTTTTGTAAACTTGAAGTTTTAACCGGAGGGAAAGGGATGATGATGTAGGCGGTAGGATTTCCTTCTGACTGTTTTTGATTTTTGATATAAATGGGTACAAAACTTTAGAAGTCGATCCAGTTTTATACCCAAATAGATTATGGCATTGAATGGGGTCATTATAGAGTTTGCCACTTGGAGCTTTTTCGGAAGTTTTACTCTCTTTTTTGTCTTGGTGTGCAAACACTACGCAGTCCGTTTTAGCTGGGTTTAGGGAGATATTGAGATAATTCAGCCGTTGAATGATCTCTTCACAGACATTTCCCGCTTGTTTTAGTGCATGCGTGGGGTTAACGCTGCAGCTGTAGATGGCGATATCATCCGCGTAGGCAGCTACCGTAGCAGTTTTGTAGTAGTTGCTTATTACATCTGCAGTATAGATCGAGAACAATACTGGCGAAAGTACGGCCCCTTGTGGCACGAACTCATTAACTACAACTTTTCGAGTTTTAAGGTAACATAGTATCAAACATTCACGGGATCTAATTGAACAATTTGAGCATGAATTTTTTTTTGAACCGTTTGCTGAAAACTCGTTACGTATCCATAGATGAGCATGTTATGACCCACCTCTGAACACAATGCTTTCCTTTTAGCTTCGCCGTGGTAGGTAATAAGTGTAAACACTGTACCAAAGTAATTTCAGTTTATGGAATATAAAAGATTTAAAGTTTTGTTTTGAAATCTTGTAATAAAATTCTAACAATGAAATAGGCAAAATGTAATATCTTCCAAAATGAAATTATAATAAAGTTAAAACGCAAAATTGTTGTAACGGGTTGTATTTGGTTTCTTAATGCATTCACCACAGGAGGTTTTATCTGAAATCATTAAATTAATTCATGATTTTTAAACTACCCTTTATAAATTCTTAAAATTTCATCTTCAACAATCATGAAAAGAAAAGGACGACGAGGAACCCATATTAGTAGGGGATAACAATAAGGAGTGTATATATATTTTCTAACATAAAAGTGAAATATTAAGAATCATGTTTTGTATTAACCATTCTATGACTCGTATTTAAATTATTATTAAATAGACACTTCAGTCTCTTTTGGATCACATATTATATTTCTACTTGTTTAATATGTTTTTGATCATCTTTCCTGCTTTATTGTACTTATCTATTTCGTGTATAGGCTTGGTTGTAGTCTCATGTCCATTATAGTGCTTGGTTACAAAGGTTACTATTGATTGTTAGGTTTGACCTGTTGTTACCTTTATCAACCCTCTTCCTTTAAGCAGTAAGATATGAGTAATTCCTCACGCTTTCCCTATATACAATGCTTCGAAATATATTATTGAATTGTTTCTTGCTTATGTGTTTCATGTATGATTTACACCTATTGTATATTTTCACATTGCTAACACTTTTGTCACATCCTCTTGTAACCACGTGCCGCTCGAAAAAGGAGGAAATATCACTATTTATTACTCGACTGGGGTGCAATAAGCTGCCCGTGTTCCCACGCCACTGTATTAACGGGATCAGCGCATAGCTAATGGGTGTCGCCACAAGGACCACGAGACACCTTTGACACCCGGAGTTCCTGTAGGACAGCTGTCCTCCGATTAACACACAATGACTCCGCTCCATTGTTTTTACTCGACAGTTTACATGGCCACGGCGCATTGTAACATGTTTTCCAATGACACTTTCGATAACCTGTGCAACACTGTAAGCTACACATTCCTAGACGAATTTAGATCTACCTACTTCCACTTTCCATTTTGAATATGCCCTTACCTAAGTGGAGCAGGAACTGTTTGTAAGAATAAAATTAGCAGTACAGCGTTTGATGTTCTTTTCATTGATATCGGTTATGACCAGTGCGATTTTTTACTGAGGGGGTCCGCGATCCATACGATGATCCAAAGTTCGATAATTTAATTTCAATACAAAATGGACTTAGAAGTTCGATAACATCAAGAAAGATCCAGCTGCTTAGTACTGATCTACATAAAGAAAAAGATTTTCCTGATAATCAAGAAGTCTTGATTTATTTTTTTTTAAAGTTTGTCACCATTCAAAACTTAAATAAGTGACGATTGCAACAAGTATGTTGCTTAATACTGTTACAACCCAAAGTTTTTCAAAATAGTTTGACGGGCCCATTAAAAGGTTCTTAATGGATTATAGACGGCCCCGGTTAAGATATCAAATAATTAATACCACATCACAAAATGCTGTCAAATATATTGTTTTCCAATCTCCTCCTGTTCCGTTAAATGACAAAGAAATTGGAAAAAATCAAACTGTTTTTCGGAGAGGCAAATCTGCAAACAGGCAAACAACTGACCAGATTTTTAGTCTTAGAATGATTTTTGAAAAAGAGATTTCCAGTGAGCCCCCCTCCCCCAAACTAATGGCTTAGGCAAGGAGACGCTTTAGCTTGTTCACTATTTAACATTTCCCTTGGGAAGGTTTTTAGTGATTCTGACTAACAATGCAACGATATTCACTAATCTTCTACAGTTACTATCATACGTGGATGTTATGTATTGCTACTAGGTCTCTGTCTATAATAGAAAAAGCATTTCTTGACCGCTTGTGAACTGCACAAGAGATAGGCCTGACAATTAATCAAAACAAGACCAAGTATTTGCACGCAAGCAACACGGTGAATGATTTATTGAGTTTGGTCAAAGTTTCCAAAGGTAGAGCAGTTTACTTATCGAGGCTCTATTGCTAGCTCAGAAAAGGGATTTAGTGAACCTTGTTATTATATATATATATATTTTTTTTGGACATGGCTTATGATTTTCATTTCGTTTATTGTTTTAAATTTCCTATGGTTGGTTTCGTAAATAGACTTGCATTTTCTCAGTTATTAGGAGTACAGTAGCAAAATATATTTAAAAAACAAACAAAGAAATTTAATCAAAGTTTAATATCAAATAAAACTCTGTTAGAGGTATTTATAGACAGACAAATGCCTCGAATGTTAAAAGGACCAAATCTGTTTGAAAAAGTTTTTCCATTTTTCAAGCTCCCCAAGAGACCTGTTACTAAGAGAGAAAAAAATGATGACTCCCGTTGCACTAATCAGAGTCTCCTCCTTTCGCAAATGAGGCGTTCAAAGTGAACGAGTCGCCTCGTAAAAATTAAAGGCCGCCCTAATAAACGAACCGTGTAAGGGCGCCCCCTCCTTCCCTCAGATTCGAACAAGAAAAGCTATTTAATTAATTTTTTCCAAGAGCGCTCCAGATGGTCCGCGACTTGATAGATGGCGAGGTGTGTCCCGAATCGCGGATATTATTTCGCAAACCTCGGGAGTTTTTATGTAAAGGGGTGGTGCGCTGTGCTAAGTAGTCCCTTCTGAATCCCAAGTGGCTCTTAGTCCAGAAAGAAATCCTCGATCCCTTAATAATACACTCCGTCGCGGATAATGGCTTTCTTCACGTCCTGAGGGAGGTCCTTCTTTCTTCGGCATGGTCCTTGGAAAAAGGGCGAATATCAGTAACGACGATACTAACCTCCAGAACTTATTATTTGTTATATCTATTATATAATACGCCTCAAGAATAATAAAATAACGAAATGACAGGTGTTTTCTAACCTTTGGCTTAGAGCTAGAAGAACCTTACTACGAATATAGAATCGAATGAATAATACCACGTAAATTTAACCAGGGTGAAGTATTCTCTTACCAAATTTTGCAGAAGGAGAAAATAATCCTTTTTCCTACTTTTCGTTAATCTTATTTCCTTTCATAACTTGATTTATTTGCATTGTGCTTCTCTCCCTCTAAAATATGAAATTTAACTTCTTAAGGTAGGAAGAATGCAAAACAAAAAATAAAAAAGTAATGTAGTTCGAATATTTCCCTCCTCTAAGACACAACCCCTGATGAAGACCTGAAACTCAGGTCGAAACGTCGGCATAAAATAAATAAATATGGTTTTGTTTATTTATGTTGTTCTTTGCTGACCGCA
>NW_027106339.1:897163-939192 GCF_000696795.3 Halyomorpha halys | reverse complement strand
CTGTTCCGTCTTGGATTGGGGGATATTTATTGACTTCCCAGTCTAGATCCGCCGTGTTCAGTATGAGCAGGGTCACCTCTTGCAGGATGCAGTTCTTCACCGCGCTCGGACGGTCCTGGTTGTAGCATCCTCAAAACCTCCGCCTAGGCATCTTTGGTCTTTCAGCTACTCCCCTGGGACTGAGTGAAGGAAACTTCTCCCCAGTCCCTTGACCCCATTATCGGTACTAACTTATAATATAAAAACTGGTATTTTATTTTTAAATATTTTAATAATCTAATTTTTGTATTTGGTGGAAGCGAAAAAAAAAATTAATGGTTATTATTGCCCTCAAAAATGTACAAAACGATTTCTTTAGTTTTAAATAATAGGAGTCAAAGTATTTTCCCAAATATGGTCATAAATGTGTTAGTAAATCAATTTTTCAGCATTGAATGTTTCTTTGCAATGAATCAATTCTTAAAAAAAAAGAAAAAAGGATAAGATATAAAGTTATGGAAAGGAATAAAAAATTAACAAAAACAAGTTCAATTTAATAATTAATATTACTATTACACATTAGTTATATAAAATAAGAACCGAACTAAAATAATCTTACCTGGAGCAAGAAGATAACAATTAGCTAGAATAGTCGTTCATAGACTACTGAAGATTAAACAATCCTAAAGAGGTTTAAATTCAGAGGTACAAAATTTTTTTGTTTCTATGTTATTAAATCAGCAGACCTGGCGTATTAGTTAATTTTAAAAAAGACTAGAGAAAAATATGTACAAAAAATTAAATTAACAAAAAGATAAATTAAAGAGGTTAAAAGTTTTAAAATTCAAATTTTGAATCAGGACTCAAAAAAATCTTTAACTGGAAATCTCAAATATAACCAAAAAAGGTTTCCTAGGTCGACGTTTTCCTAGGAAACCTTTTCAGTACTGATAAAATGAAAAGATTTCTCTCATTTTGATGAAAACCGAAGTATATACATTTACCATATTTCAAGGCAATTAGAAGAAACACAACTGTACCAAAATAAATGTAAATCTTATATCTCAAGTAATATATATTGGCTTTGAAGAATCCGTTTCGTACCATTTGGTATGTTTTAAAACCCTCATTAAAAAAAAAGAAAGAGTTTATAAGTTAGTTTTGTTGTTGGACCCTGATACTATGGAATATTTTCCTGATTTTGGAGCTAATAAATTATAATTAGCACTTTCAAATAATCTGTACGCGATGGAGAAAACCGTACATTATTTTAAGTTTCAGAACAAAAAGGACAAATATTAGCGAAAATTATCAAATTAATTTGAAAAAAAAAATTGTTAACGTGTGTAATTTTTTTTTTCAGCTATGTCATAAATTTGTAGCTCTGAATTCAAAGCTACTTGTTATGCTCTAATTACCAGGTGATAATTCGCAAATGACCATTATCAGAGAATGATTCTTTTCTTGCTCAGGCTGTATTTATGTAGGGCAGGGAAAGGAGTATTATAGTGCAGATATCGAACAAGTCCTTCCACCTATATATTTAGTTTTTACGCATATTTAGATAGAGAGCAATAAAAGAAGTAAAGATCAAAATAAAAATCTCTGGTCCGGTTCGCGGATCACACAACTTTCACTAATCACTCTACATATGTACCCAAGTTTTTATTTTTTTTAAATCGTGGGCTGATAATGAAATTATTGCAATTTTTGTGATTTTGGGGGGGGGGGGAATCTGAAAATCGGGAAGGGGAACATTATGATAACGAAAATATATATGTGGAGATATATCATATAAGGTTTCTCGAGAAGGGCATAACGGATGCTAGGAATACAGTTAAACAAAACATACCGAAGAACCAGGAATCCGTAAAGTGGTCATGGCTTTTTCATTAGAACCTCATGATTTCCTTTCTTCACCTTTAGTTATTCATAAAATTCTTTAATTTTTTAGTTGTACTATCCATTTTACCTTATTGATAATAAATATTTATTATTTATTTCAAATAAACAAAATTAAAGTTACTTTGTTATAATAACACAGGAGAAGATGGTTAGGGTGCGGACATAATATAACATAAATAAGTTGAAATAACTTATTTAATCGTGCCAACGTTTCGGCCAGAATTTCTAGCCTTCATCAGGGCTAAGAACAAATACTAGGATAACAACCAATGAATACTTTTCTCATCACTTTATTTTATTAATTTCATTCTGTAAAATTATTTACTTTATGTCATTCTGTTTATTTGTTCTTTTTTTATTTCTTGTACTCATTGGTTTTTATTTTGTTCTTTGTTTTTAGCCCTGATGAAGGCTAGAAATTCTAACCGAAACGTTGGCACAATTAAATAAGTTATTTCAACTTATTTGTATTATATTTTGACCGCACCCCCAACCATCTTCTCCTCATATACTTCATCCACGGTCAACTATCTCTCATTATTAAAGGTACTTTAGGGAAAGTTTTTAGAAATTTATTATTTAAGCCTTGTCGGACTATTGTTATGGGATTAAGAGTTTTCTGGTAATGATGACAATTAAACAGTCGAAAAAGTGGCAAAACAGTGGGGAAAATATGCCATGAAAATGGCACTTCAGGTCGGTCGATGTTATCGAAAAAAGAACTGCCATACCCGAGGCACATACCTGGCCTAGATGTGTAATTTCAGTTTTGTAAATGTGTAATGTTAGTTTTTTAGGGCTCAAGGAACATAGAAACATGTATTTCAGTCGAAAACCGGTGTTCATAATTGTATATGAACGTAACGCTTTCTCTTTCAATATATTCCATATATAGGTAAATTAAAGTAAAAATGATCTACAAAGTGTAAATTACAGAACCTATTTCGGCCATTTTATCATTACTACCTTCCAAAGACGTAATAAGATATGACCGAAATATTTATATATTACCGAAATATACATTACCATGGCGATTTATCGTTACAAGATGAATCGACCCCGCGGTTATCATCTGCGAAGCGGTGTATATTGGCGCCATATTTCACAGTTAGGGCCTAATACCTACCCTCAGGATTAAGGCTGACCAACTAATAGTGTCTGTCTTAGCCTGGAACAGACCCATTAGGTCAGTTCAATTTACAAGGTGCAGATATTGTGGTGTAGAATTAATTCCGAACCGTGGCTTAAGTTCTCAGCCCTCAACTCCTTCTCATTTTCATCATCTCTCTGAATAATGTTCGGGGTATGTTTGTCTTCGTTAGGGTAACCGCTTCCTCAATTCTTGGACTTCATACAAGCCAAGTCCTTGTCTATATAATATATAAAAGTTGATATCGTTATATCTTTTAAAGAACTAACCTTTTTGTTTTTACTTTCGATTATATGAAATAGTAAAGGTGTGGTGCAATATTATATAAACTATTACTATTACTATTATATGTGGTGATTATATAAACTATTAGGATGGTGCAAAATTTAAATTCCAGTTTTCCGGGTCCCTGAGTCTAAATAACCAAGTTTCGTAAAACGGTGTGTGTATGTGTGGTCAGCCTAACTCAAAAATGTATAGTCAAGCAAAACTGAAATAACATATTTTGAGTTAATTTGACTGGCCACTTTATAGAACTGATTTTCCATACTTTTCAAAAACGGCTCCAACGATATTTATTAACCCGTCAGTGGTCGCTGCATGAGAATTTCTCTTACGTTAATTGTTTTTCGGGTCTGGAAGCTGCTAGAGGGAGACTGTGGCTCCCATATTCCGGGAATCTGTAGTTCACAGTCTCTTCCTTCTATACCTCGTTCCCTATTTGAATTTGAATCCCTATCCCTATACTCTAGCAGCTCTGGGTAAACGTCCAGCACTCTTTCCCTGACAATATACTCTTCTCATGAGACTTTTTATCACGCCCGACTGAGGATGTTATAAAAATATTCAAGTTGTGGAGGATTTATCCCACGTGCGCCAAGTGAATCTAATCCATGAAAATGTTTTTTCCTTGAGGGAAAAATTAGCAGAGCTTCGGATTGTCCAGTTGTTAGAAACATATGAAGATATTTAAAAGATTTACCTGATTATTTAATTGTTCAAATCGTATCAAGTACTAGAAGAAAATTAAAATATAATAAGTCTAAAAATCAATGAATATTGACAGATATAAGTAAAATAAACACGCAATAAACAGTACAGATAAATCATCAATAAATAAATAAAATTAAAAAAGTCAATTTAAAATAAAATTTAAACATTAGAAACAATTAAATTTTCTTTAATAAGTTACTATTAGAAAATATCGATTTTCTAAAATATTCTATTATGCTTAATTGCCCTTCCAAATGTGATTTAGGAATAGTAACTAATCCGTACACTTTACTACAAGTATTGACTAATAAGAAAGAATTGTTTCAAAATATTAATTTAAAAATAAGATTAGGATGCCAATGCAAGTCTTTCTGGCTTACATGTCTCAGCCGACGTTTATACTCGTGGAAACTTCCAAGTTGAACGAATCGAGAGTTTAGTTGGTATTTCAGAACACTGGAAAGTTATCGAAAAAAGATTTTTTATCCCGAAGATTCGAAAAACCAAAAAAAAGGACAGGATCATCAAGGAAATTATTTGGGAACTAACATTTTCATCCCAATAATGTAACGTATATGTTATAATAATAAATTCCATTATTTTTTCAAATATGAAAAATGTTTTCGGTCATGCCAAAGGAATTGAGTTTTTGGTAAATTTTGAACAGTTAAGACCTTCTTAAAAATCAAGAAAATTTGCTCCTTCGTTAGTAAGAAATACTCAATTTTATTGGGAATTACAAACAGAATAAATGGAAGGCAATACCAAGAAACGGTTCATGAAGTTCTACTCCCAGTTACCGACCGTTAAAAAGGAGCGGTGACTTACAACTTGGGAAATCCAACCGCATCCGGAAGAATGAAGCCCAGGCTGCTGCAGCACATCCTATTATAAGTTCTATATTTATCTCTGCTGTTATTGACATTACTACAATTTTCTTTTCTTTTTTTCTCTTCTTACGAATTGTTGTTTTTATCTTTATATTTTATCTTAATTTTTTTTTATTCTTTCTTATAACACTGTAAATAGTTTGTGGTGTCAATTGTTAAAAAAAGAAATGTAACTGTTATACAAACCATGTAAGGCTTAACAAGCTGATCTAAAATAATAAATAAAAAAAAAAAAATTGTGCTTGAACAGTAACTTAGCTAGAAAATATATAGATAAATTACACTAATTTTCTGTACAAAAGAAATATTTGAACATAGAAAGATAAAGTTCACTCTTTGGTTCGTCTAATCTCTAATCTTAAAATTTCCACAACTCCAAATTCATAACTCATTTCTGTGAAAGCGATTCAGATAGTGATCTACATGAAGGATATGCTGAAAACGATTTTTCCATTTCATTCTGCATTTTTAGTCAACATTTGGCATAAGAGGAAGTCGAAGGGAGTTTTACGATTAACATTAATTTTAGTATTTAATACATTTAAAAAAAATGTTATCACCTCTCTGAGGACAGAAAAGATAAAGGGTAGATAAGAAAAGAGACAAGCACAGATGGGCCCTCCACCTGCTGCCCGCTGCCCGCCAATCCTTATCGTCGATATCTGTCAATGGTACATTAGAAGGACTCTTTATCAGGACAGGAAGTCTTCTTAGATCCACCTTTCTATTGGACCCGTAATGGACGTGTAACATCCTAACAAGTGCTTACAGCTACTGTCGTCATTTATCGTTATGATAGATTTTTTACTGTTATTAGCCCATATGTTGATGTCGATGATATCTTACTAATGGAATGGCAGTTTTTGTTCAGATAATGACCTTTTAGGACGTTAAGGCGTGTAATAGTTCTCATTAGTCAACGCTTTTCACTGTAAAAGATGTTTTAATAATTTAAGGCACAAGAGCTTATAACCATATTTAAATTCTGTTTTATAATTTATCATGAAAACCTTGAAATTGCATTATTTCTAATTATTTATTACATATATGGTTTATTTTCGACAGTTTGAAAAATATTTGAAATGTAATCGAATAAGGAAAACACATCATAATTATTTTATTGTTGATAAAAAAACGCTGCAAATTATCACACATTGCTTAATCATTTAAATTAATTATAATTAATAAATTGGGAGCGGGTAGGCTCAGTGGTAAGGTACTGTGTTATCAACTCTAAGGACTCGGGTTCGATCCGGCTGTTTTGGCAAAAAAGTTTTACTATTCCACTGTAGCCGTAAGTCAGACTTAGGGCTCAGAAGTTATTCGGTGTCCACCCAGCATCATGAAATTACCTCCTTGTACAAGTATTGGTCTAGTAACAGTACTTCCTCACAAATAATTGCACCCCTGACCTTTCATGGGTTCTAGTGGTAGAGATTTAATTTTAATAATTAATAAATTTATTATAATTATTCAATCACTAAATAACAAATAAAAAAATATTAGTAATGAATAATTACATGACTCTCGTTAAATGTTCGGATTCAAATTACAATATAAAAGCTGTTTATCTTTGCCAATACAAGTTGTTCATCATTCCATATCGATGACACCGCCTTCAGCGGACCCGGCAGCCTATCTTATAATGCCATACTGGCAAAATAAGATGTATTAGTTTGCCAACTTATATACATTCCTATTCATTTGTATATATTTAATTGTTTATTATTTTTTCTTTCTAAAAGGTCAGGAAGGAAGAAAAAAAAAGCCAATATTTGTTCAATAACATCATTAAAGTAAGTTTATTAAGTTTCAAAATTACATGTACCGCAGGTTCTCAGTTCTCAAGATATTCCAAAAAATAATAGACATTTGAATAGTTTTTCTAATTTAAATATTTTTAAAAACATTAATAAACATCTGGATTATCTCTCTAGGAAGTCTGGTGAGTCAATTCTTTTAAAAATTTTTGAGGTTAATCACTTCCATTTTTTGAATGAATTATTTATTCATGATATTGTACAACGTTACGGGACCACTGTCCCATATTCATGCACTATAAAAACCTATAACAATATTAAAACTAACATAACACCAATCTTCATCCTTATATATTTTAATTTATACAATAATAATCACCTCTTGATTTCATATGGGAAATCATGTCAACCATTTGTGCATCTCAACAGCACACTGGACATGAGAAAATGTCCAAAGAGGTTATAAGAAATGTAGAGTGATGGCTGTGCCAGAGAGAAGTAAAGATGCACAAATGGTTGACATGATTTCCCATATGAAATCAAGAGGTGATTATTATTGTATAAATTAAAATATATAAGGATGAAGATTGTTGTTATGTTAGTTTTAATATTGTTATAGGTTTTTATAGTGCATGAATATGGGACAGTGGTCCCGAAACGTTGTACAATATCATGAATAAATAATTCATTCAAAAAATGGAAGTGATTAACCTCAAAAAATTTTAAAAGAATTAATAAACATGTTTTTAAATTTAATCTCTTTACAAATAACAGTACAGTCCTATAGAAATATTCGAAATGTTTGGATTGTACATCTCTTATTGATGTATATTTCAAATGTAAATTAAAATGCTCAAAATCTGAGGAGATGTTAGGTTTTAATTTTGCCTTGGTTGATTACTAAGGATCAATTTAAAACTTTAAAAAAATAAGAATCACAACCTGTGGATCTGATGTAAGGTCTAAAACAATGGCATGGTGGAATGAGTAGAGGACATAATGATTTCTCTCCTTCACAAATTATTAATTAAAATATGAACTTAATTCAAACAGATTGATGTGTACCTATATCTTGGAGTCTAAATTACAAATAATGGGAAGTTGGATTCCGAGATAAACCAAAACGTAGGGAAAGCAACAAAGGTGTTCCTTCAACTCCGTAACGTTAGGAGTAGGAAAGGAAGAGGCGAAAAGGCAGAGGAGCTGCAAACCAAGATGACGGTGAATAAACAAGTCTGTCTTTATACCAACGCTGTCATATGCAACTGAAAGTTGGTCAAGTATTAAAAATTTGAAAATCGAATACAAGCCACATAAATGAAATTCCTGAGGAAAGTTCTTCGTAAAACTAGATTCCACCGATTCAGATATAAAAGATAAAGAGTGGAGAAAGGACAGAAACTGCCAACAGAAAATATACGTAAAAAGAATTGATCTGGTTCGGCCTATGGAAAAAAAAACCGATGAATAGATTTCCAAAACTTATATATACATTTTTTTTTTCAAATTCTTATTTTTATTATTTCCTAAGATCGACTTGTGATCTCTAAATCTTTCCCCTTCCAATCAGGAAAACCTAATGTCCCTACAAGTCCTGATTACTTCATCGGTTCGTTACTCCTGTTACTACCATAGAACAAGGGGAAGAACTTTAGGCCGGTAAGTAATTTCAGTCGTTAGCGTTGAACCATGTAGTCATTAGTAATGAGCTCAAGACAAAAAATAAATGTTTCCGGTAAACGAGGTTTCGAAATCTTTGTGACTGTCCACTGTACGGAAGGAATTAACATAATAAACATTGCATTTATTTTACTTAATAGCTATATATTTATATTAATATTTATTAACCAATGTAAGAAAAAAGAAAAGGAGGGGAATATCAGGATTTTTTTTCAATTGATGGTAAAACAGTAGAATAAATCTTTCAATTTTTAAAGTCACAAAATTTACTATCACAAATATGATATAGAATGAACAAAAAATAATATTGTTGAAAATTAAATTAATGGTGTCGATGACCAGCGTAAATTTGCTCCTTCGTTAGTAAGAAATACTCAATTTTATTGGGAATTACAAATGGAATAAATGGAAGGCAATACCAAGAAGTTTTACACCATAAACAAAAATGGTGTCCAAAAAATGTTCGAACTGAATATGAACATATTTCATTATTGTTACTACTCTGAATAAACATTTTTATAATATACGTACAAAAAGAAACTATAGACCTAATACAGTAGGTATATGTGACTCGAAATAAAGTTACAAACGAAAAGGAAGGAATTTCTTTATAATTTTCATTAAAATCCAATTTGTGAGGAACAGGAGGCTGTCACAGGAGAGTTGTGACGAGTCGGACTAAAGGTGCAAATTGTGAGGACTAGAGGGAAGTCCCCTGCGAATCAGACCAAAGGCTCAAATCTTATTGAAAAATAGATTCAGTTCTTGGGGAGGAGGAGGAGAGAGGAGTTGTCCCGAGGGCTTACCACCCTCGGAATATAGTTACCGGGCAAACTGCCACCTACCTAAGGCAAACATCTCCCCGATGGCCAAACTCGATCAGTCATTCTCAAGCATTCAGCGAGTTCACTTCCCGAGTCATGGACAAGAGAAAAGTTTGTATTCTTTGCCCAAGATATTCAAGAAAACAAAAATTCAAAAAAATGAAATCCAAATCTCAAACGACTTGATTTTCTAACATCAAAAGAGAAAATAAGAAAACAAAATAAAAATTCCTTTATGGCAATGTTTTTAGTTTTGAACTTGAATTTGGTTATCGTTCAAGGAGATTTATCGTCTAGCTAGTCAGTCTTCTTTAATCTGTATTTTCAATGAACTCAACATAGCAGCCATGCAAAATAAAAGAAGTCGCTTATTTCTGAAAGTACGTTCATGAGAATTATTTACAGTTGTAATATGAATAACCATCGAGGTGATTGTTGGATTACCACCATTGGAAATGTTTGTTATTTTTAAATTGGATGATTTATGTATCTTTTTTCTTTTTTTTACGACTCCCTTTCTAGCCATTTCTGATATACGGGGGATTATCTAGATGCATCCAACGTGTTCTAGGCATTAGGTGGGAAATCAAGCATTCATTACGTGGAATCAACACAGCAATAAAAAAAAAGGACAGGATTCGAACCGGCACCGCCCATGTTTCCAGGTGGCTAAGATCTGTGCCTCAACCACCTGAGCTACGGACGGCACGACCCATACGTGATCAATTGTTAAAAGATGGTCAAGTTATCGGTCAATGAGTTACGTTTCACGTCTGTGTGCTAGACTAAATCAGAACTAACATTGTATCATAAGACTATAAGAATATACATAGGGACTTGTATAAAAGGTATATAAAAAACGAAATGCAGTAAACCATAAATTTATTTTTCTGTTCATTCATATTTATATTCTAGCTCTTCTATTCTTTTTTTTTTTTTATAATTCCCGTTAGTATAATAAGATTTTTACTCATATAGTTTACATTAATTTTTTTCTCATATTATTATTTTATACATCTTTTATACAACTTTATGTGTATATTCTTATAGTCTTTTCATATTTCGCAATATTTCTTTCTTGTTCTTACTTAGCTCTGATGAAATCCAGCGATCTAGATGTTTTTTACATTGATAAGATATTTTTTACAAATAAATAGTTTTCCGTTATATGTGAACCTTTCTTGACCGCCACCTGGACCATCTTCCTACAATTATTTTTATACTCATGTTCAAATCTTGTCCAATGATGAATACATGAATAATAAGTTTTGTATCGACGCTAATTATAATCAATATTCTTTAATAATGGGAATGAATCACATTTACGTTGTATATTAAATAGTTTGTGACTGGCCAATATGGAAATGAAATGTGGAAGTATTCCTTATTAATAGATATTTTATTTTGAAAAGATTTAATAAATATCAGTCTAATTATAAAACATTTTCATCATTATGGACTTGTATTACTTTAAAAACTATATTACCTTTTTCAGATATGAATTTGTATGAAGATTTATATGTACCTGCTGATGCACAGAAGCCAAACATCTACAATTGAAAAAAAAGAAGAAACAAATTAAATTCACCTTCAAGTTATAATGTTTAATACTGGAAGATTATTGATCCATTATTAAAGAAGATTATCCAATCCCTCCTGTCCTCAACTCTTCTCAAACCCCTCCACCACTTTTTCAGTACAGGTCGCTTCCGTATATCCCCATTCTTTCTGATGAAATTCAAAAATCTTTAAGATCCACTATTCCCACCCTACGTCTTGGCTTGAAGTCCCACAATAAAATTTCCTATCTTTTTTCCAAATTGGAAGACCCTATTCCTTTCTTACACCGTTCCAATGTGGTTTACCAGATAACCTGTTCAACCCCATGCTGCAATTCCTTCTATATCGGCGAAACTAAAAACCAACTTAAGAACCGCATTTCCCAGCACAAAACTTCCATCAACTCCTGTAATCCACTTGCATCTAAATTATCAGAACATGCATTAAACCTGAATCATATTTTAATTTCGACAATCCTTCCATTCTTGCCACTGTCCCCAACCACACCAAACGTCTCATCTCAGAGTCCATTTACATAAATTTGACTGAGAATTCCGTCAATCATAAAGTTGAAAAAGACTGCAACTCCCTTACATATCGACACATTTTGAACATAATAAAATCCTCATAATTGTTTTTTTCCTCTTTTTTTTAAAACTTTCTTCTGCATTTCAGAAGCCCATTTTCTTGTCATATCTTTTATTCTTGTTTTCTAAATTCTCACTTTTTTTTTTTATTTATTTTGATATTCATTATCCTTCCTGTTTCATTTATATCCATGTATCTATCTTTTAATTTATATTCATGTGTTATCTTCTTAAGTGTTCTTATATTAATTACTTTATTATTCATTTTCTATTATATCTTACACTTTTCTGTACCCCCGCTCATTTGGCATATTTTGTTTCTTAATCACTTACACACGTATCCCATTATTTTATACTTTACTTTTCCTTTGTTTTTCTATCTGTTTTTTTATTTTTTTTTATTAATTTAATATTTCTTCTCCCCCTATTATGTATATTACCATTTATTGTTCACCTAATTTAAATAATTTTTTACTGTGTTTACTTTACAAATTATTTTCGTTATTGTGGCATAACTGCCATCCCCAATCCCCCCAATACAAACCGTCACTTTGTTTTTGGCTGCCATCAAAACAGGTATGCATTCTGTCTTATCATTTGATTTGTATTTTTTTTTTTCTTTTTTCATATCTTTATTTGTACTTTCTTTAATATTTCTTCTTATCTATCTGTTACTATTACCCTTTTTATTTACTATTTACAACCTTTATTTTTTCTTATTATATCTTACTTTTCTTTTTATACCCCTGTTATTTTACCCTCATGTTTTTTTCTTTTTTTAATTATAGTGTTTGTATCTTTTTTAGCCTTGACGAAGCCCTGCAACGTGGGGTGAAACGTTGCCTCAATAAAATAGTGTAATTATCTACTATTTGAGTAATTTTGACCGCACCCGGAACATATTCCATTCATCTATAATGTTTAATATATGTATTTTTTATTTGTTTAAGCCTTTGGGATAATGATTTCAAAAAAATTTATAGCTGTCGTATATTTTCATAAAAACTCGAGATATGGGCGAATGAAACTGCTAATAGAGCTCTATTTTGAACCAAAAGGTGGATGGTTTTTATTTTTTTAATTTTCGACACAGTATAAATAATTGCTTCATTTATAGTTCAATTGTTATATATGCATTTAACATAACTTTGATTTAGGAATAAGAGAGATAGGGACTAAGGACAAATGTAACATAAGTATGAGAGAGCGAGAGATTTAATTTTTTCATCTGGATGTCATAATAATTCCATACAGAAAAATGAAATGAATGTTGCTAGTAATTTTTTTCTTTAAAAGTGACAATCCTCTTTCGGTCAAATAAATATATCTCCTCTACTTTATGTCTTAACATTTAGGGAGAAATATAATTTTAAAAAGTAATAATTAACAAACGATCAAACGTGTAAGGGTGTTGCAGTATTACGTATACGTACAGGTGCATAATTCAATTCGAAAAATGTTTTAACATTTGTGTTTGGTTTTTTTTCTTAAATGCCCTGAATTATTGGTTTAGCAATCGTTAAACAAATAAAATAATACAATCTTTCATACTTACGAAAGAATTCCTGATAAAATTTCTGCTCTATTTATATGAAACTAACATTTCCTCAACCTCTGTTTTAAATGAGTATTTTTTTTAAATCCATTATTTTTTCGTTTGCTGTTATGTCCATGGGTCATTTTTGGTCCTTTCATAACCTTAGTCGTTTAAAAAATATGATAACATACCTGCAGTAAAAATGTAATATAATTTTATATATTATAGCCCAGCATGATACCGACAGACACCCCCGAAGGAAGAAAGGAAAAGTATAAAGAAGGACTAAAATAAATTCAATAAGTGATGGTTACGCTCTTATCGGGATATCGATCTGAGAATCGGACAAGAGGTAATTATCGATTCTGTATCAGGTTCTAGACTGTGTTATTATCCTCTGTCCTGGCTGTTAATGTTATACGCACACCCGCTCAAGTCTAATAACAGTTATCACACAAACACACACTCCAATAGGAAATTCGATTTTTTTTTTTAAATATTTTTTTCTTTAGCTATCTTCGCGTAGAGAATTTTTCTTCATTGTTATCATTAAATTTTATTATGTCTTTCTCGATGGATCCTTATAGATAACGTCGGAAGTCCTTATTCCTTTTGTAGATTCGTGACTGAGTGTTTGTATGTTTAGCTACGGTACGAAAAAAGACTATTCGGTTTGTGCACGTCGTAAATAGAATTCCTGATGAAAGTTTAAACGTTCCTACCCTTTGAGGGATTTATCTTCTTAGTGTGGTATTGAAAATAATAATTAAATATTTTTTATTCGCAATTTTTAAATTTATCTTTTTTTTTTAGTATCCCTGAGACCGCACTCAATGTATCAATAGCATAAAAGAAACCGAAATTTTAATTGGTATATTAAATAATTATTTAATATTATTAGACAGACTAAATAAGAAGACAACAGAATTTTTTATAGTTGTATTGAGCTGAGAGCTCAATTAATAAAATAAAACGATAGTTAATTTCATGGGAGGATGGTAAAAAATACAAAACCAATACGGGTAATACTGAAACGAGTGATTTAGACAACCTTAAGTTTGAGAAAACTGAAAATAAAAATATCAGTGTGTTCAGGTTGTGTCCGTAGTCATGGGCTTTGGTGCAACTCAACAGATTTCGCATTATTAAATTTTATTAGTAAAACAAGAATTTTTCTAAAAATTTATGTACAGTTGTGAATGTCAATAAACATTCATAACTGTAGAAAATAATACATATAGTAAACTGTATGTAAGATGATAATGTTACGATACAGGCGTGTGGAGAAACTACCTCATTGGTAGAACTCTAAGAACATTGTTACATGAGAAGGTCTTGAGGCCACATTCTTTTTAGGTGTCTAGGAGGATTGTAAGGAATGGAAGAGGAAGCTAGGTTAGAAACTAGTTGGTTTGATTAGTTAGGGAGTTTATAATGGAAGAATTGATATCTGGTTCGGGCTCGATTAGTTACATATGGAACATTAAGGTCTTTATGGATGATTTTATTTGAGACAAAGTAAGGAGCATTGAGGATTTTACGAAGGATTTTGGATTGTAAGGATTGGATACGAGAGAATTTCGAAGGTTTTGCAATAAGAAATGTAAATTGTTATTTGACTAATAAACTTTTTTGAGTTTCTCGGCACGATATAACAGTTTGATTTATTTCGACGAAAATGTTTTCTCTATTATTATTGAGACCTGAGAAGGTTTTTAGAAATACCAACATGTCATTCGCCGCATTTAAACAAAATTCCAAAAACCCTATATTTGGCAACTTTCCTTAGGAAAATTGCTTAGTTATATACAACCAAACTTTTTATTCTTGTCATTCAGAGTCATTAAATGTTTTTAGGAACATCAAACCACTATTAGCAATCATGATGCAAATGGTAGACTAACTCAAACTTCCAATTCTATGCTTATTGAAATTTTGGTTGAAAAAAATATATAATAAATAAGTATATGTTAATATCTGTCATAGAAATCCAAAATTCAAACTGTTAAAAACACTTTTGGTCACCTAAATAAATGCATGTCTTGAGTCCAATATTCATGAATAAAAATCTGGTGCAGTGCGCGCATCACATATTCTTTTACCACCCTACTTTGAGTTGAAATTAATCCTCACTCACTTAAGAATACATATTTCTATATCTACATAAACATAAATATTTATATAATAGTTTATTAAAATTTGCGTTCTGCTTTTATCATTTATTCAATGCTAAATTGTTGTAGAATCAATACTGAAATACTAAGAATAATTTTATAGTGATATCCATCTTGTTAAATGAAAGCCGGATATTTAAGTAAAGTAAATTTATATAAGAATATATAAATATATATTTAATAACTATGCTAATGAAAAAAAACATGTCTGACTAGCGAAATTGACTAACAATATGCATGCCCCCTAATAGTCAAACTCATGCTAGAACATATATTTTATTTAAGCTTTTCTATGTTAAACATTATTCTTCCTGAAGTGTTTGGTTTTCCAGCGATGTATAATACGTCTATATTGCAACTCTTATATCCGAAAATCTGTTCTCAACCTGGAAAAATATTTATCTTATCTACTAACATTAATTATCAAATCCTTTCATAGTTTAATATGCATTTATCTTTTTTCACTTCTAGTTAAATTATGTAATGATTAACAATTTGAAACAATCAAAATTAATAAAACTTAAAGGGAAGCCTTTTTGACAATTTGACTGTTATTGTACATTGATATACCGAAGTCAATAAAAATCTTTAGATCCGTTTTTGAGAAAAATTGGAAAAAAAAAAGATTCTAAATAGCGGCACTTACAGTCTGTTGATTTCATCGAAAATCTTGTTGTAATATTACAAGTATGCACACACCTTAAATATGAAATTTCAGTTTCGTAAGATTTTCGACTATTGAGCTAGGCTGACGACATTTAACACATAAAAAGGTTATTTGAACTCAGGGGAAATTTAAAAGTATATTTTCGTTGAAACCTTAAATTCTAAATTATTTACGATCGCAATAACTTCCCTTACGATTATTACATATATAAATAAATTCATCATTAGTGATCATATTAACTTGGTATTAACATTTTACCTCAAAACCAATAATTCTAGACTGTAAAGTTGTCACAGCCGATCATAATTCTCATAGTAGGAGCCAAATACGGGCTATCTGACTGAAAATAATCCCATCACAGCTGATCATTGAAACACGGAAGATTGGAATTAGGAAGGGATTTCAATTATCTATGATTTATATCGACAATGGCCGCATCAGAATGCAGAATGCACTTTTCCATTTCCTCTCTGTGAGTAAACAAAGGAGACGTAGGCGCTGACATCTTTACGATCAGCTCAACAGTGTTGTTCTGTTGTTGCTGCATTTGTTGCAGAGTTTGACATTAACATATCTCACACGGGAGCGGCCATCTTGTCTGGGTGTGACAAATCGTGTCTCAAGGGTGGAGTTCATGTTAGATTCAGTTTTTTTTTTTTTTATATTGCAAAGAATATACATTGTATTAAGAATAGCACACAGAAGAGTGAAATATATGCAAAAATGGTTTACTTTTTTATGACATGAAAAGGAATATTTCTTCTGATCATGAGCAGTAAACTAAATTTTATTGTAAATTATAAACTTTTAAGGTTTTTTTGATATCTGTGAACTCCAGAATGTTTGATCCGGACAATGGGAGAAATGACAATTCGGCATACAAAACTTAATTTTTCGAGTATTTGGGATATCCAATAAAATTTGTAAATGATTTCGATTGAGGAAAAAGTTTGTTAGCTTATGAGAATATTTCTTTTAGAAAGTTGCGATACTTTTCGGACAGGAATTGACTCACAGCGGAGATAAGCACAAATGGAAAATTGCATTAAAAATTCCTTCAAAAAAAGGGAAAAAATTATAAATAAAAAATAGAATAACATAACAAAAATGATTAATAAATTTATGAAAATTAAGAAAAGAAATATACTAGGCATCAAAACGATTCTTTTTTTTTTTTGGAACTATGAAATATGCAATTTTTTTCTTTTTACTGTTCATCATTTTTCGAGTGAACATAAAAAGTCGAAATCTCTCAATGCAACCAACAAACAAAATGGGTTCCTGGCTACTACATTTACAGAATATTATATAATTAGATTGTACAAATAATAATACTTATATGTTTTACTCTTTATATATTATAAGAAATGATATATATATAGGAACTCCTGCACCTATCTAAACCACAACGGTATCACCATGAAGACCTTTTTCCGTAGATGACATGTCGAAGAATGGATAACGACACCTTTTCCACCTCCGTGATCCTATATTTAGAGATATCGATTTGGTATGCGGAGTTGGTTGCTGGGAAGGTCTCCTTTGTCTTTTGTGCCGACTCACGGGAGCGGATATCCCCCGGGGACGAAGGGTCAAGGATCGCCCTCTTACCTTTGTCTTAAGGAGGAATGTTAATTTCAATTCAACAATGTATTGTTTGACAGAAAAATAACAAGAAAAAAGAAATGTAAGTATAACGGTTAAAAATTAATATGCCAGGAGCAAGGTTCATTTATTTTTTAGACCCACCTTATTTTCTGGTTAGCGTTAGGAGGTTGAAAAGATACGTTTTGCCAAATTATTATAATGCCTGATAATTTGTAAAATTTGGAGTATGGATAGCTAATAAGATAAGACTAGTGGCTTTAGTGTAGGGAGTTTATTCTGGAAGGATTGACCTTGTTTCGGAAGTAGATTGGTCACCTATGGAACAGGTCTTTGTGGATTATTCTATTTATGACAAAGTATGAAGCATTAAAGATTTTACAGAATTTAACTTAAGAAAATATTTATTATATTATCATCATAACGATAAATATATTTATTTATAATCTGTTTTAAAAGCGCAGTATTACATTCTGACTCAAATAAAAGATATAAGAGTAATAGTAAATGATATTATTCACACCATATTTACAGAAAATAAATATAATAGTAGCAAAAAAAATTAGAATTAATGATAAATCAGCTAAAAAAAACATCTAAACCGCTGGTATACTTATCGATATTTTATTTATACATAACACATAGACACATAAGTACGTAAATATGTATATACCAAGACCAATGGTTTGTCGTTTGAAAATCAGATCTCTGACGTTTTTGAAATAGAGGTATGTCAAGAAACGTTCATTTGCACCTGCGCAGCGAAAACAGATGATGGAATTTTTATGAAATAGAACATATTTATACAAATTCACAAATCCCTCCAGCAATTGGACGAATCGAACCTGCCATTTAGGAATTATGTTTTATAAAAAATAAGTTTACTAATTCGGAAGCATGAATATCAAATGGAAGAAAGATACTAATCAACAAAACAATCTAAAATATTGTAATAAAATGTAAAATTTTAGATTATTTTGTTGAACTGCCAGTATTGCAACAACAATTTGAGTATTAGCCATATTTTCCAATTAAGCCCATATTTCATATCACACTTCAGTAGCTTAGGATTAAATCCGGATATTTCAAAAACCCTCGGAGATGATGATAAAATAATAGAATTTGTGTTTCAGTTTTTAAAATTAAAGCATTTGCTGAAAAAAAATATAGCATTGAACGGGAAAAGAAAAAATAAATAAAAATAATACAAATTATTAATACAAATAAAAAAAAAAAATAAACAAGTTATAAATGGCGTTGATGACCATTGGAAGTTTGGTGCCACTAACCAAAAACAAACACAACTTTAATATCCTAAACAAGACATATAAATTGATAATCATTGATTAAACTGGACAAATGAAGTTCTTTAAATGAATTCTGACATCCATAGTCAAAAACTAAACAATGCTATCATAAATTATGAAAATGGTTCCTAAGAAAGGTAAATTTTACTGAACTTTTGAACATATTCATCGTCTTATTGTGAAATAACATCTACAAATAAATTTTTTTTTTAAGAATATCCATTCAATAAATATGCATCTGAAACAAGTAATATAAGCTACTTCAAACTTTTATAAGTTAATTTTCTGAAATAAACTATCAATATCACAATAACAAGACTTATATTACATTAAATATCATTAGAGCAATGAAAACGAATAGTATTATGCCACGTGTGATCTTAGTGTTGTACCTAAAACACCAAAGTCTTAATATCCATTCCATCATAGACACAATACAGAGAAACCAGTTAATAGCTTAATTCTCTCCGGGACGTTCCATGATGAAAAAAAATAAATACAACCTATACTATTCGGAACAAATATAATAAATAATATATAATTGGCCCTAGGAATATTTAAAACAGGGCCGGCCCCCTTGTCCACCCTGACGGGAGGGAGAAAACAAAGACATAACTTCGCTCAGACGTCTTAATCACCCGTTTACGGCTCGGCGACTAACGAACGACAAAAACTCTCGAATATATATATCTATATTTATTATAGTTGTGTACGTAGCCCAGGGCAGGAGGCTGGTCCACAAATCTGTTGGCGGCGTTCGTAAATCGGGTAGCTCCCACTGAGTCGACATCCTCCTGTCTAGGAATAAATGGAACCAATAAAGAAATATTTTTGACTCTTCTAACAGATCTGTCATAACAGAACAACGATCTGAGTAGAGTTTTTATAGGTATTATATAAGTAAAATGTATATATAATTTATACGTATAATTTTTTTTTTGTGTGTGATTCATGAGGATCAATCAATAGTAAAATAACTATATTGAGGCAACGTATCGCGACTATATTGTTATATGCTTTACATTAATAAAAAAAAGCATCAAAATCTGGTGCACAATTTAAATTCGTGTTACTCAAACATCATAAACACAAAATACACAATTAATAAGATTAAAAATAAATAAATAAGACAAAAAAAAAAAACAGAAATAAACAGACTGACTACATGCTAGAAAGAATAAAAAAAATATGAAAAACCCCTGAAAAACAAAACAAAAAAATGCATACCTTTCTCCATTTTACTCTTACATACATAGTCTGGCAGAAACCTTGCCTCAGTTAGTGATATCACAGCAATATGGGACACGCAGTAAGAGACAAATCGTCAATAATGTTTTATTTATTAATCTTAATCTTATTTTTTTTCCTAAATACAAACACATATAGAATAATGATGATGGAATTTTAATACAATTTAATAGTCTTTATATCATAATCACGACTTGGTCAAACATTAAATTTGTTTTGAATGTTTTTCTTTATTATGGGATTAGCCGAAGAAAATGAATCAATTATAATAGATCCTGAATACCAAATTGCGGATTTTCACACCACTAGATTCAGAGTGGATCATAAAAACTTAAAAGCATGTCATTGTGAAAGCATGAAATTGGTCATAGTGCAAAGTAATTCGGGAATAAAGTCTTGTAGGAATTTTAGAATATAGATGGTAATGTTACCAATAGCCATTGGAGTTAGATGATGGAAAAAAAAAAACTAATAGACACAATTCAGTTGAGAAAAAAATAAAATAAAAATTACTAAATGATAAAAATTCCAGGTTATAAATTATGTAACACTGATAAACGAAAGTAGATGGAAAACAAAACTAAATACTCACCAAAATATGGCTGTTATTAATAAAAACCTACTTTTTATTAAAATGTATAAATTAATTCACTATTTAGTATTATTGGTTAAAATATTAATAAATCGTCATGGATACGATTCATAGTCAAAAATGGTTCATTATAAAACAAATATTAACAATTTAGCCATAGTTTTATTTAAAAATATTTGTTTCCTCAGCTCTAATTTTTTCCTAATGAATCGTCAGTTTGTTTTGAAAAAAACCCAACAATATAGGTCAAATTTACGAAAGTTTAATACCAATAAATATATAAGTTCTTTTTGTTTTTTAAATCGTGGGGTGAGCTCTGGTCAAGATAGTTTTTTTTTATTTATGATTAATCTGAACTATAATATTATTTCAATTTGAATACTATCAGATATCTGAACGTCAATTGTCGATTTATGGTTATTTGAAAAGAAATATTAGCTGTTGAAAAAATGAGCTTCTGGAAGTATTGGATGTAACCATATTTATAAGGTCATAAACATAAGCAAATTTACTTTAATTGAAATTAGGATTTAATTTTGTTCTGTTTAGTAGGTAATTTTCAAGAAACTGAGCTCTTAATAAAAAGTGAACGGAATTTTGTATTTGTTTATTGAATTAAATTACGTTCCTGTTGCATGCATCTGAAATACTTCAATACCTACGTTTCAAGAACATTTGATTCTAGAACATAGTTTAGGTAAAAATGGAATAATGTTCTAACAGTAAAAGTATTTTTCCTGTGTTTAAAAAATGCAGTATTCTCCAAAAAAAAATTTTTTTTGGGACATGAATACAATTTAGCGGTATCCATTCATGAATACATGTTTTATTTCTTGGTATAATAAGTATAATAAAAAAAATTATTTGAAATGCATTCATTATAAATGAATCTGTAGGTATAAACTAAAATGCACTGCACTGAACTGGCAACGGAATGTAATATTGAAATGTAAAATTTAAACTGACAAATTTGAAAAATTATTAAAATTTAATCCATCATATTCCACCAATTTAAATTGTTTAAGGTATTTGTAAGCTTTCATGGGTTATTGACTATAATGCTAAAATATATCCGGAAAAATCTGCAATTCCATTCCTTCGTATCTAGAGGGAATGGTAAGCTTTTAACCATTGTATATTTTACTTAAGAATCCACTGACAGATATTTTTTAACACTAGTTACTTGCAGGTTAACTTGCGACTTTACTAGATTAAATGAATTTATGTATGTTTGAAAAATCCAATTGGTTTATACAAGTGAATAATTTTGGGATTTATTTACGTTCGATTAATATTCAATATTCCTGTATTTTCAAGTTTTATTTATCTTATTTATATTTGTATTTTTTTCATATTGGTAAATAGAAATTGCAATAATGGCTGTACTTAACACTGTATTTCCGTATGTTATATTATCTCAATATTCATAAAAACGAAAGTTCTGACTGACTGTATAGCTCAATCATCTCAAATTTTGACACTTATCAGGAACTCTAATACTTTACATTACAAATTACTCTGGGCTACTATACATTACCTGGTAGTATAATGCTGTGCTATTACAAACTCCTTGACACCCGAACTAAATGGAGAAGTTGGCCTAAGACAGACAAGTCACTGAAACCGATTGTAACTTGTCAATTAACCGCGTTAATTAGAACTAATAGTCTCAGTGACTGACGCTATACTTGATAATAAGAGCTAGTGTACAACTCACAATCAATACAGAATTGACTGTTTATATAATCAAATAACACAATTGTTTGGACAGAAGAGAAAAAAAAGCTAAGGTACGCAGAATTGCTTCATGGACAAGTGTTCATTGGTCATTTTTCCAGAAATGCGGAATTTTCAGTACATTTTACCTTGTAAATCCTTGAAATTCGAAGCATCTGCACAATTACATAATCAGTGTCTCTATGTACACTGATATCTCCCCTATAAAAAAAAGTATGGAAAAACTATTATACAGCACTTTAAATATGAATTTTAATTCAATGAATAACCCTGTTAAAGCTGTTCAAACTGCCTGTAGGTATTTTTATGACACCATAAACACTAAGATGTCATTGCTACAAAGGTATCTTGACGACGGAATAAATTTTAGAACACTCTTAGCGTTTGAACTCTTCGTGAACCACGTTTAGTCTTGGAGGACAACATTAGGCATTAATACCAAAACATTGAAAGAAACTGTTTTATGTTTCTTGAAGTTGAGTTTCATTTATATGGCGGTCCCACGAAACGAAAACTTGACCCCAACAGGGTTAGAATAGAATGGTAACCTGTAGACAATCCAATATTTAAAAGGAAATTAAAAAAATTATTGAAGTTTTTCCTTTCTGGTTCATCCCAGAGATATTTTTACTTTCACTCATCTATATATTAATATACTATATGCAAAGTATACATATATATAATTATATTATCTTTATTACATTTTAGACCTGTTATATGAAAAAGAGTTATAAAGGGATTATAAAAAAAGATTAATATTTTTACTTTCCATATACTGTTTATCAATAATACTAATATAATAGCTAAATATAAAACATGAAATATTTCATAATTAACATAAAGAGATAATGAAGATTTTTTTTAGGTTTGAAAAAACATTTTCGGAAATAAGTGTAATAGATCAACTTATATACTATTGGAAACACAAAGATTTTCAGAAAAAAGTATCATGTTACACATTCGTAGAAAGTAATGGAGAATGCCAAAAAAAACATAAATAAAACATGTATCCTAACACTATTTTGACTTTTAACTGTCAATGCGCTAGCCTAACTGTTGTCATCATAGTTATTAAATAATTAGTTTTTGAATGAAGTGTAGATAGTTAACCGTAAATTACTAATTGGAGAAGATGGTCGTGGGTGCAGCCAGCAAAAAAAAAAAAGTAAATAAACAAAACAATATTTATTCATGCCAGACGTTTCGACCTGAGTTTCAGGTCTTCATCAGGACTATAGAACAAAGGAGATAACAACCATCATTTAGAGAAACAAAAAATTAAAAAGAAATAGTATACTAACAAATTTGGAATCATACAAAATATTAAATTGAATAATACAAAATAGTTAATTGATAAACATGGAATTAGACAGTAGCAGATTGATGACAGTGAAATATGAAATATAATATTATTTTGGTAAGAAGATAAGTATTATATAAGATATGGAAGTAGTGTCTAAAAAACTGAAAAAAACAAAAAAACAATTTCTACATCTATACATTCAACAATATGAAAGAAAATGAAAAATAAAATTAATCTTTAGTTTATTTATGTTTTTTGCTGACAATACCCCCGACCATCTTCTCCAATTACTTTTTTGGTTGGAAGGATTACATAGGTTACATACCTATCTGTAAAATCTTTCTCAATATTTTTCATATTGATTTGACAATAATTTAATAAAAAACGTAAATTTTATTTAAGTGTTGTATTTTCATAAGAGGAAACGAGCGAGAATCTCAACATAGAATGGTTAGTGAATGTAACGTGATGCGCGCACCATACCATAATTTTTATATTTATGACCTGAGCAAAATTTAACTATGATTATCTGTACCCATAATTTTGTGGAGCGGTTCGTTAAAATGGTCTGAAATGTAATAAAGATTGATAATATAGTATATAAATTTGCTAGTTAACAGAATCTATATCGTTTCTATATCTATTTAACCATATAAATATCCTATCTTGACAGAGCTATTATTAGCTGTATTGATATCTAGGTCGTATTTCAGCCAGTTTCGATAGTAGAAGAATGCGTCGGTTAGGACAGGAGTAATTAGTCCTATCTGTACGATAGTGAGCTGTGCCTCTCTGAGGAACACTGGTAACTTAAAACTTCAACAATGACAGGACTTAAATTTTTTTTGTGTTTAAAATTATGTCTTACCTTTATTCACAATTTTATTTTATTTTCAAACTCATTATCACCATTGTCGTTGAAATCCATCACAATAACAAAAAATAATAATACCAGCTATACAGAGACAGCATAGGTTTCTGTATATACAATTTTTTTTTCTACCCTGTGTTATCATACCACATGCACAAATAATTCCATAGCGTTATTGATAAATATAAAACAAAACATGAAAGGCAAACTTTATTAAAATGCTGCATATATTTACTATGGGAAGAATAAATAATTTTTGATTATCACGAATAAAAACAGCTGTTTGAAACGAAATAGTAATCGCCCTTTCAGGTAGGTTATAATTTTGTCAAGAGATTTACGAAGAGAGGTAGGATATCAATAATAGAAGAATAGATATATTATAAATTCAATATAATATTATATTAATAATTATATTGTTCACAATACATGAATTTAAATCTATTAAATTTTGAAATGAAATTAATATATACTGAACTTTAAGTTCAGAAAGTGACAGAGCTTAAAAATTGTTTGTTTTTAAAGTTATGTCGGAACTGTATTCTTCAGCTTATTTTATTATTTAAAACTCATTATGAGGTTTTGACATTAAAATAAACATAAGATAACATTTTATATAATATGGTTCTTAGAGAGATAGAGACAAAACATTATTGTGTATATTACTATTAATGGCTAAAACAGCATAAGGTAAAATTGGTTTATGGACGATATCAAATATATATTTATCATAACTATTTCATTTAATCAAAAAAAAAATAGCATAAACCTACTATGTATATTTTTAAGATCATTTAGATAATGTATATTTAACTTTTTTTTAATTTAATTAAGAAAACAGTTTATATGTAATGTAAAAATGTAGATCTTGTATATATAGATGTAAAAAACTAGATCTTATAGAATAAGAGAAAATAGAATAATAAATTGTTCTTAAATAATAAAGCGAAGGAGCTACTTAATTAATTATAATAAAGATTGATTAAACCGAAGAAGACGCCGCTACTTAAGCCAACAAATCCTGTTAAGAGATAAAGAAAATATCGAACCATACTTCCAGACAAAGCAATCCGTCATATGGTTCCATTAAAAGTCTCAATGCCCTAATCACTGAAGCGACTTATAATCTTACAAAATACGACTTGTAAATACGTCTCCTATGTCCAATTCAAAACAAAATTATTTGCCAGATGTGTCACTGTTGAAACAAAGAAAAGATGCATTCAACTAATTTTTCTCTAAAAGATGTTTTAAGACTTAGTAGATCTTTGGCCACCCGAACTAGCCTTCTCCACGCCTGCCTGTCGTGGACTACTGCTTTCCAGTTTGCTGCATGCAGCTCTTGTACATACTTGTTGAATCTGTCAATCTATCTGGTCTTTAGCCTCCCATCTCCTTTCCAAGGTCTCTTTCCAACCAAACTGGAATTCATTGTTGTGTAGAGACGTTCTGATGGATTGTTTCGATCCACATATCCCGCCCACCTTAACCTCCTTGCCCTCATGTCAAGAGGTATTGACTGACCAGTCTCAGCAAGAAGTTCATTGTTAGTTCTTTTCTCCCATGTATTAAGGCTCTCATTCCAAATTACTCCCGTAATTGTACGGGGGAATTTCCGTTTAGATCTATCGTTTTACTTTCTTGGATAGCTGTTACAGTACTGTTAGCTACTCCTATTACATTGCGTTTTAATTATATTTCGTTCGATATGTTTTAAATCAGTTGCTTCAATTTTAGGTTAAAGTTAATTCAACTCATATGTTTTGTAGTTTCTTATAATTTTCAAGCTTGGCATCTTTACATCGGTGCCTAAGATCGGTCTAGGTTTCCCTGCCCTATGCAATTTTAGTTTATTTCACTATATTATTTTATATAAAATAACAATATTATATAATATTTCAACATAAGGTACGGAAAGAGCCAAAGAAAATTCCCTACTCCTTTGTCACACTTTTGAATTAAATGTGTAAATTTAGTGAAATTTTTACGACAAATTTTAATACCTGACATTCTCAACTAATGGTTGGCAGGATAGATAAATAAATAAAATATTTCCAGCAACATTTTATTATAGTCATATCTATTTATTATCTGTCACTAATAATATATCGAATCCTATATTAAGCGGTAGTTAACCTAAGGTCAGTCCTAGGACGAGGAGGAAGGAGCTCACGTAGTGCTGAGACCATTAGCCAGCCAATCACGTTCGCAGGTGAGCCATTGTTGTTTTTGCTCCTGTCTTCTTGAGCGGGAATTAACGCTCCTCGACTGGGGATTGTCTAATAGTAGCCAAGGATAAGCTGGAGTACTTGAGTACTGGGTAGCAAGCTGAACAAGAAGTAGGATTTCGGGAGGGTTAGTAAGAAATATAGATGAACCTAACGACATAGGAAGGCCTTAGTTAGATACTAATGGATGTTAGATGGACAATTTTATAACTTTTTTCAGCACATAAATTAATATATGAGAGAGTGGGGTAATACTGTGCAATGAGGGGGTAAAACCGTACAGATTTTTCTAATCTCACAAAGTAAATGATGGGCACTGCTTAGTTCTACTGCATAGCTAAAGAAATACAAATCAATTTCACACTTGTGTTAAGAATTTTACAGCGCAAGGTTTTCAGCGTACCTTATTGTTTGATTTCGTAAATTCTGAGAAGATTATTACTTGAATTGATGAAGGATGATGGTTAAAACAGCAGCTCAAATACTAAAAAATTATGGAAGATTATTAATTGACCGTGTGTAAAGATGAAAGGAATATGGTCCGGGTGCGGTAAAAAAAAAACAACTCAAATAGTAGAAATATACTATTTTAATGAGCCAACGTTTCGCCCCACGTTGCAGGGCTTCTTCAGGGCTATTTTGACGGCAGTCAAAACAAAAAAAATTTTTTTTTTATTTTTTTTTGTTTTGACTGCCGTCAAAATAGCCCTGAAGAAGCCCTGCAACGTGGGGCGAAACGTTGGCTCATTAAAATAGTATATTTCTACTATTTGAGTTTTTTTTTTTTTTTGACCGCACCCGGACCATATTCCTTTCAACTAAAAAATTATATTTTATGCACCAAACTTTCGCCTTACTTTGCAGGTATTCATCATCTCTTAAGCAAATTAATACAGTACTCGAGCAGTCTGCACCTTTCAAGCAGTCTTGTGTTTTCTTGCTAAGCAAGAAACCTTGTGAAGCCTTGCAAAGTGGGGTGAAACATCTTTGTATAATAAATATTTTTGTACCATTTGAGCTTCTTTTTTGAGCAGCATCCGGACCATCGTCCTTTGTTAAAGATCATAAGGCGATAGAAATCTGTTAGTAGTAACAGTATTTAATGCAGCTGTGTTTTATTACTTATATCTTGTATTTTATTATTATATCTTGAGCTAGTTTTAAAAACCATTGGTTAATCATCATGGCTTGGGTTAGAATGTAAAATGTAATTTATGACACCATAGGAAAATAATACGTAGCTTAAGACAGGAGTGGTCCGAGTTTAGCGGATATGGTAGGCTGAAAACCTTGTATGTAACTACTGCCATTGAAATTAGGCACTAGTAACTAAGAAAACCTAAGTCCACTATGTTCATGGAATAATTTACCAGGAACGAAAACTTTTTATTGTCTTAATCTGACATTGTATGATTTATTAAGTTTTATATTTTGGCATTTTAAATAAATTCTGAAGTTCTAAGTTGCTTAATTGTTTTATGTTCAGCCACTTTTGGCATTATAAACTTTATACAGTACTTTTTTTATTCAGTGGCATTACCAGTAACCCTTTGGAAAAACGGGTCAGAGTAATATTTTAGTAAAATAACTAGATGTTGCGTGAATTTAATATTCTAAATTAATTAAGATCTAATTAAACTAAACACTTGTATGGGATTAAGTATTTAATGAGAATTTAAAAATAAAAAATTCTAATAATTACACCGCTCTTCCCTACCTACAAAACAAATTCTTCCAAACATAAGTGCTCTTGTTTCAGAGTATAATTTATGCAAACATTATTAATGTATTAACAGATTGGGAATGATAGACCGAACTAATTCAAAGAGTACATAAAATCCATTAATTCATCAAAAGATAGTAGATTTATGTTTTGTAATTTTTTTCAAAATTTCAGCAGATTCTTTCCAATCCTCTAAAACCTCTGACTCGATCGTTGTCCAGCTGTTCTCATCTTGATAACCCTCCAGAAAAATTGAAACACCAGTGGCCTTGTAAAGAGACATGTAAAGTGAAGGGTGTGATAACCAATTGGTATAAATATCAATCTATTATGCTAAAACCGTTGGACGCGAGGAGCAAGTCGTAGTACAAGCAACCACTCTATGACATTAGTACCTTAGGGTTGTGCCTGAGTCAAAATTTGTCATGATTTATTTTGTTCCCTACATGGTCATTTTTAAAAATCCTAAATAGACAAAATAACACTTCTACAAAAGAATACTCTTATAATATTGCTACAAATGTTTTCACGATTCAAAGAAAAGTTTTTCTTTACTACAACCGTCACGCGAGGTATGAAGTGCCTACATGCAAAGCAAACTATTCAAGGTTTAAGTTAATCAAACTGACAGGAGCGTTGGGGTTTTCACAGGCGTCGTGATATATTTTCAAGAGAGGGGAAGTTATTTATTCCTTCTTACTACTTATGAGGCGATACAAAGTGCTTTGATATTATTTGAATTAAAGCCAACCTCACTTTTGAATTTCTTCTAGTTCAATCTTCCTCCTTTGCAAATACTTTGCAATAATCTTTCGTCCACTTTTTTTGGAGCGATTAACTCTAAATGTTATTTTGTCATGACATAAATATCGAAACATTTTCTGCAGAATTATTTTTGGATTTTGATAAATTAACGAGATCATTTAAAGTAGTACAAGAAATGAATCGATATGTTATAATATTTATAGTAAAAGTATTATGTAATTAATGTTTCATTTTTGTTTTAAGTTTCTTTATGTAACCATTTAAAAAAAAAAAAAGAATGATGCTTTGTTAGTTTAGTGTGACGGCGGTGTATAGATTCTACCGCATATGTTTATTATCATATACTGATTTATCTTAACACCGACTTAGTTATCTTAACATATATTAATTATCTTGTCTCTTCTGCCTTAAGGTCTTAGGACAATTATTCTTTTCAACCTTCATGAAGAATTTTTGGGGATTGGTTGGAAAATAAAGTTAGAAACTATTTATGAGGAAACCTCAGTTGGCGGATAGAGAAACGTTCACCAGAAATGAAGGCTACCATGGAAATAAAATGCTTGGGACTGACCAAAACCAGCACCAAATCCAGATGCTGATACTAATCCCATAGTGGGCGCCGTCCTGGAACGGGTCTGTTCTCATGTTAGGGAAGCCTGGAATCACACCTGGCCGAAAGAATACAGTGCAATATCCATAACCAATATGGAGTCATCTAACATAATTTCTTCCTTGGAAGAGCCTGATACTAAGGTTGCACCAGGCGGGAACATTCGACTGCCTACTTCAAGAATCAGTGAAGCGAATGGCGCTTTCCTGTCGCTACGGACAACAAGACTAGGCTCTTTCTGCTAGAGATTAACGACAAAGTCCATGGATAGCTCCTACCAGAATGAATTAGAAGCCAGAAATCAATAATGCGGTTATCCGAGCTAATTACTTGGCTACAAATTTAGAATAAAATAAAAGAATAAAACAGGATACCTTGGAAATAACTAAATCTAGTTGTTATAAATATATCTGGAACTTAACGTGACAGCCCAAAGGTTTGCAGACCAAACAAGACTAGTTATGAAGAGGCAATTCCTTAATTGTAAAGGCCTTCAAACAATTAAAGATGATGTTGGAGTGCAAATCATCAGAGAACCAGATGAAACTTCAGGGAAAAAATAGAGAAAGTATTACTCAAGACAGCTTACGAATTCTCACCTACAGTTGGAAGTACACTTCATAAAGAAGTAAATCAAGAATTAGAAGAAAAATAGGAAGATGGATTATTCGCAGAACATATGAAACAGGCATATGGAAAAGAGACGTATGCAGCCCAGTATACAATGCAGACACGATGTTGAAAATTAGTCAAAGCTATGAAAAAGATTTTGAAAAGTGTACCGACTTTATTAAAACCATAGATGATTTCCAACGCTGGATCTACCTATCTGCTAAAACTGTAGTAACTCAACTGGGTATAAAGGTAAAACAGAAATATTTATTAAAAAAGGGACATGCGAAGAAGTATAATAACCTATCTTCTTGGAATGGTCAGGAAAGTAGAATCTCTGAACTACGAAAGCAAATCGGAATAATCAAAAACTATGTCCGAGATCCTGATAAAACTTCAAAAAGTGAAAAAAAACATACAAGATGAACATGTCTTGGTAATGTCGTACTTGAAAATGAATGAACTGAGAACCTCAGACTATACTGATAAATTGTTACAAACGTTAGCAGTTTATGCAAACATAATACGCCGATATAATGTAAACAACTGAAAGATCACAAGAAATATCTGATAAATATTAAAGAAGAGACGAATTTTCTTGTCAGCTTGTAAGATTTGATTAATTATTGAATAAAAATTAGATCTTATTCGTCCGTCCAAATTAATTTTAATAAGGTAATCTAATCTGTTTTAAATGGGTAAGTGATAAGTTTTTTTTAATCTCATAGAAATTTCTTTAAAAAAACAAAAAAAAAAACAATAAAAATAAGTCGATTTATTGCCTACCGATCCATGTTGCCAGTCGATACTCCTAGTTTCTCAAGCTGACGATAAGCCATAGATACTTCGGACGCTAACCGCCCAGCTATCTCTTCAGTAATTTGTCAGAGGTTCGATAGCAACTACACGGAGAGCCACAGTTATCGTACTCCTCAACGATAGCTCTATCGTTCGTCCTTCTATCTGCCCTCCTTACCAAATTGTATTCTACTCCTGATAACTGTTCACTTTCGGGACCTGTCTTCCGTAGTATGAAGTAATAAGTTGATTTTTTTTCAGTCATCATGAAATTTGGTGTGGTTTCAAAGACAGGATGATTTTTCATTAATTTGATTCTTTGGGATTTTTCAAAATATGTAGATAAAAATAAATAAATATGATTAGACTTAGTTTGGGATTCTAGTAAGAACAAACTTGTAAAAAATTAATAAAGTTTCAGTAAGTTTTGGATCATTTTGAAAGAATATGACTTTTCACTGGATGATGTCATTATAAAACTAGTAGGTGTCAAAATATGGTTCAATTTTTGAAAGATTTACTTGATAAAATAGTCATGAGATAACTATTAAAAATTAAAATTAACTAGTCATTGTGAAATTTAGCGTTCTTCTGAGACACATTAGGCGATTTTAAAGTACTTTGATTTTTCTACATTTGTTAAACTAATGAAATACAATTCTGGGATTCAGGTAAGAATGAGTATGAATAAAGGCTTTATTTCTATAGACCTGTTCATGTATAAAAGCTATGACGTTTTACAAATAGTTAAGAAAATAAAGAATTTCGTATGATTCAATTTACTATAGTTAAAATATGAGAAAGGTTGAGACATATTTCATGAGTTCTTTCCCAATTAAAAATTAAACTTCATGAACTGAAAATATTCCCGGTCTCTCTCTTTCTTCATGCATTTCCAACATGATGAATTCTTATTTATATAAATCCATTAGATAGTATTCACGGAGTCAAAATGCGATCATCTGTCCTCAGATGTGGAGTCAATGCAGTCCAACCATGAGATCATTTATCAATATTACCTATTGCCCACAACTGTGTGGCAGATTGTAATATCTATCAATAAATAAATCTATCTATCTAAAAAAAAAAAAAATTCACGTAATGTGCGTTACGAAGGAGCAAGATATCTGAGCACTTACACAAGGATGGTAGCACCACCAAGACGACCGTCATACAAGGGGTAACATCTCGTGTACACAAGGAAATTGAGGCTGCGTTGGAGAAATGAGAGTACCCTCTCAGAAATATCTGTTAAAGGAGGAAATTCGGAAGAGGAAAACAACTGAAGGGAAATGTAATTTGGACTAATGCTTTCTACACTGGCTCTCTCCTTCATCGCACGGCCATGATAATTGCAGCTCCGAGGCAGCCTGTGCTGCCCTCTCTTGCTTAAATATTCACACCTACCTCCTCCAAGATATTGGCTGCAAAGATCTTCTTTTGTTTTTCTCTATCAACAAAGGTTATCTTTTGTTTTAAAACTAGTGAACTTTAATTTTCCAATTATTTATCAGATTCTTAGTTTATATAAGCTGTCTATTATTAAATAAAATGAAAGAATTAGTATATCAATAAAAAGTTATATATCTATATTGCATAGGAATGATTTTCGTTCCTAGATTTTCCTTCATTATTTATGGAGCTTTCATAATTCTGACTAAAGTATATGCGAATACACAATTTTAGACTTGAATTTTCGGCAGTGAATCAGGGATTTTATAGTAGAGCTGAAGGATTGAGAAACGGATGCCGCTCAAAAAAGGTTCTCGAAATAGCAAGAAAATAAAAACATTTATTAGCATTCAGCGTTTCGCCTCACTTTGTAAGGCTTCATCATGGCTAAATGAAAACAATACTAACATAACAAAACAATAATACGATTAGAAATTTATAATAAATGAAGAAAATTAAAATAAGATAAATATAAATGAACAGAATAAATACATATTTGTAACAAATTCAGTAATGATTAAAATAATTTAAATCGAATAGTACACTTTCAATTCCATTATTTGTCAATGACTTTGTTTTTAATATTTATTCACTACTTTAATATTAAATTAATTCTTAAATTTTTATTTATTTGCATATATTCGTATATTCCTATTACAAGACAATGATACATAACCCTAAATAAGCTCAGAAAAGTAGGCTGAAAATGTTACTGAATTAAAAATATTTTGTTTTCATTTTTTGACCCCTCTTCCTAAAAATAATTATGTACAGTCGATTATTAATCTTTCAATAAGTCATCTTTGTACTACAACTAATATAAAGATAAAAATACAAAAATCTTTAAAGGATACATAAATATAAATATCATATTAATTAGGGGCATTACTGTGAAATTCGATTGGAGAAAAGGACATAATTTAAATTTTTTTAATAATTTTTACCGTAATTTCCAACGTACTGTAGATTTTCGATAAAATTTGCCTTTCGTTAAACTAATTTCTTTAAATATAGTTCATTAATAATAGTTTAACTCTTTACTTAGGTTTTTTTACAATATTTGTTGTGTAAGGTAAATTTTGAAATTTTTTTTAACCTCCTTTATTATTAGATTCATACAATACATACATACGCATGCATTATAAAAATGACAAATATATACTAGCATACTACTGCCTTGGATTGTGGCATTGTAAGGTTTGTTGCTGGGTCCAATCAAGGTAGTCAAAATCATGCAGCTAACACCAGAGGATGAAATTTTCTCAATTTCATCGGGTTCTCAAATTATTGGGGGCTTGTGGAAAAGGAAATGACCGTAACGACGTCTCTGCTAATTAAACTAAATTTTACTTTAACATTATATTGATTAGTCCACAAATCACACCATACATGCATACGGATTAGCTTTGCGAATCGCACTGCCATCCTATCTTTTGTCAGGGTATAGTTGTCGTTTCACAAGACACAATATCTGTACACGAACACCAGACCGGCTATTTGATAGACATCGTGATCTGTGGATGTCGACAGACAAGTCCCAAAAACGAAGTAAATAGCTAGGCTATGCCGTTGACAGAAAGAAGGAACGCTATTGGCTGTGTGGGACGCTAGATGCCGCCAATGAATATGCATCGTACATCTTTATTCATAGCTCCATAAAACAGATACTTAAGACCTATCCGCCATTCACGGCTTTCCAACTGTGTCACCCGTTAACCGAATTTGGTCACGCTGATAATTCCCTATTCCGCTAAATATAGATTTTTCCAACTAATGTGTATGATTAGCGGTTATTTACAGTTCAATTTGCCTACGCTTTGGTTCCACTTAAAAGTCACTAATGTTGATCGTTTTACATAATTAATCGAAGGCTAATCGAAAATTTTTTTCACTAATTTATTAACACCTGGTTGATTCATTTTCTTTCTATTTCCTTTTCTCTTACATGTCCCACAATCAAAAAGTTATTATTGCAAACAATTCATTTTAACAAGCTAAAATAATGGATATAATTATACTATGTCTATATTTTACTATACACTTTATTGTTTATATTTTATTTGATTTTTGTAGATTTTCATATCTGACTTTGTAATCTTCACATGACTTGTGAATTAGGTAGAGGGGAAAATGAAACTAGAAATTGAAAATCCCAACACATATGCATATCATATTCAAATACCATGTATAAAGATAAAAAACATGCATAGAAACTAAATCACTACCATTATTGCTACCAATAAATTAATGACGAAATCAATACTATTACATAATACAGAAAGATTTAGTCGATTTTTATGAAACTTAGTCAAGTGTTATTCTGGGGGGAGGATTAATTTATATCTTTTTGTACCTATAGTTTCTTACTAGATTATTTAAAGTCGTTGATTGCTCATCTGAATCAATAAAAAAATAATATTTTTTCGTACAGCTCTTAAACTTATATCTAAAGCAATAATTTTTTGATGTTTCTTTTCAAACTCAAAGTACTCAAATTATTTTTAATTAATTTAAAAATTAATTAACTTTTCCTGATATGATATTTTTAAAAAACTCGACTAAAAAAAACAGTTTTTTCAAAGAAAGTCAGAAAATCATCTATATTTAGACTGCTGATACAAGCATTTCCTAATTGCATATAAAGTAGACAAGAAGTTAATCTTGAGATGTACCAGCAGAATGTAGTAATGAGCGCTAATATTTTGGATTTACTTAAGCAATGACATTTAAAAAATAATAATTACCTCTCATGTAGTTGTGATTTTGTATCTTTCAAATACAAAAAGTATGTTTTATATTTCAATTTCTTAAATGTGAAATTTAAATAAGTTAAATTTATTTTGTGTTCGTAAATGTTTCGCTGGAAATAGCGCCAAAGACTGTTTCACACACGGTCTTCAGTTTATCATTATGCCAAATGAATATAATAAGTTAATAAGATGGGGGAAAGGGAGGAGGGCTGGTGCAGCAGTGATGAACTCAAAGAAGTGAAAATGATATAATTTTATTTGTGCAGAAGTTTCTGCTTAAAATTCAGGCCTTCGTGAGGGTTAAATGCTTGTATAGTTTCCACTATAATTCAAATGAACGAGTTAAAGCCACTTTTCAAAAATCCACCCACGGTCAACCTTGAAAAAAGACTGAAATTAAGGCCTAAACTTCTGCACAAATAAAACTATATCAGTTTCAATTCATTGTGTTCATTATTATTCCATTTACTACACCCCCAATCATCTCATATTCCATGAACGTCAACAATAAACATATCATTATGAATTTTATTTATACAGTGATTTTTATTTTATTTTTCATCAGTCATTAATACTAATATTAAATGGTGTTAAAAAGTTAATTATAAAAAGAAAACAATATATAACAAAAAAGACACAGCAGTGTCGTCAGCATTTTTTACTATGTAGAATTTTTTCTTAAGCTAGATTACATGGATATAGAGACATAAATTAAGTATTATATAATTTATATATATGATAATTTTATCTATAAATATTTATCTTTTTTGGTTAGTTAATTAATAATAATTTCAAATCAGAGGGATTTGTGCAAAGAGATATAATAAAAACAACATGAACTCTAGTCGTTTAAAGTCATGTCATTAGAGTGTCTGTTTCTGTCATATTTAAATAATCATAAAAGTTTAACCTTTGACAGAAAACACTTGAGAAGTGGAATGGCAACTAAAAGATGGAGAGCCATTCTGTTACGAAACTTACATTCCTATCAGCTGACACTTATTTCCCGGTGATGTATGCGACCTTTCTAGCAGAACGTGATTCACTGCACCAGGACTGAAGAAGAAGAAGTGCTAGAGAACCACCGGCATCAATCATCCCTGATGGCAATCAAATGATTATTACTGCCAGGTGGAAAATGATTATTATTAAAGAGGCGTTTAAGTGAGTATCACTACTTTATCTCTGAGTGTTTAAGATGGTTATAAAAGGTTTTATTTATTTGAAGAGAAATTTCTGCTCATACCCATTTTATATATTAATCACAAAAATATCAGTGATGAGTTGACTTAGAACTACAAAAAATGCAATCATTATCAACATAGGAAAAACAAAACAAATAAAATAAAACTAAGTAACTAACTCGGTTTTTATCTCGGTAGTTATAAATCCTTAATGGATTGAACTTTCATTCATTCATACGGAGATGTTAAAAACGCTTTTCATTTATGAGAAATTATTCCTTCCATAATAAACTCCCTAACCACCCAAACCCACTCGTGTCTAACCTTGCTTCCTCTTCCATTCCTGGCAATCCTCCAAGGCGCCTGAAAAGAAGATGGCCTCGTGACCTTATATTGTAAACTGTTTTAGAGTTCTACTACTGGGTAGTTTCTCTACATCCTGTATCATATCATATGTCATTATGATCAAATTTACTGGTTGTATTTTTTTTATACAGTTGTAAATATCAACAAATAAATAAAATAAAAAAAAAATAAATAAAAATAAAATTTATGAGAATGAAAAGTTTCATTATATTAGAGAAACACCACTGATGCGGTTGAGAGAGAAGCGCCGGGATCTCCAGAGTCCTGTGCTCTTTCTTCCACTTTTCATAAGTAAGGTAAGAGCTCAGTTCGGAGTTTCCCAGGCTGATTGTAAATAGGAATGATCGTTTACTTCAAGTTCAATTTTGGTTTAGTTATTTGTTCATTTATTAATATTATTATTATTATTTATTTATTTTTGTAAATATGTTGGGAATGAGCTCTACGGTCCCTATAACAATTGTCTGTAAATTTAAGACAGAATGTAATAAATATCGCACAATAAAAAAAAAATTATGTTTTTGTCTGTGATGGCCTACGGACTTACTTAGCAAGTAAAAAAATTAATATCAACTTTGAAAAGAAATAATTTTAAGGAAATTTTTAATTATATAATTTTAAAAAATTAGTTCTTAGGACTGCTTTACTATAAAGTGTACATTAAAAAGGCAGCAATTGGTGTAATATTTGGTTGTTTATTAGGTTTAATTTATGAAGTATTCTTTATTATTTCAACTAGGAAAATAAAGGCAAATATTTTACAAATTATGATCTTGTAGGCCATTTTAGGAGGGTCGAGATTTATTTGGTTGGATAATAATTATTGTAAAATCAGAAAACGGAAACTAATGTTTCGTTTATATTGTTTTTTAAAATTAAATGACACTTATTTAAACGGTATTTATATATATTCATAAAATAAATAAAATAATAATAGATATTAAAAAAATAAATTATTAAGTTTTGACCTCAAAGTAAAAAGTATACTGTAATGTATCTTAGTTATTCTACAAAAAGCGTTTATTATAAATACAGTAAAAGAATAATGCATAATAAGACGTATATAATATAAGTTTTCAATTGAATACTTTTTGATATTTATTATTATTATTTTTTTTTAGATAATAACAATTTCAAAGTACTCCTGAATGTAAAGTATAAGAAAATGGATATGAACAAAATAAGAGGAAATTGTCTACACTCAAACAAAACCTGACCATCCGTTATCTCAGCCAGGAGGGAGTGAGTACAAACAAATTATTTATATTGACCTCGCAGGACTCGAAAAGATGTCTGATGGTAAAAAAAACGGCTGTAGTGTTGATCCTGAAGGCTTTGACCCCCGGCTGGAGAGGTTACCAGAAAAAGGCATTACGAAGCAGAAAAAGGACCTCCCAGCACGATATCCAGGATACGAGGCTGTTGTAGGAGTACTCAGGATGATGAAGGACCGCTTATAGGTGGAACTTTACTTAGTTATCTGGAAGAAGAAGATGAAATTCTGCTTAGTTGCTTATATTAAAATGTGCCTGGTTTTTAACAATGCAGTAACAGAACATTTGCAGGTGAAATCAAACCCACACCAAAACTACATGCTCGTTTCATTCTGGTCAGTGTCAGTTTTATATATTGTTAACAACAATTTGGTAACCTTTAAGATTACGCGTCATTTTTCCAGCCTTTGAAAAGAGATGGCTAAGATCAATAAATAAAAATAGCAATCAACTTCTTGTTATAATTAGAATTATTAATTTGTTCAGCAACTAATAAATATAACACCGCCCGATGACCTCCTTTTTTTCCAATCAATTGCACCGATATCCTCACGGAAGAAAACCTCCTAAAAATATTTTTTTAAATTTATTTATTGCAATTTCAACTTTCTTTACATAAAAACATATTAAGGGAATTTAATTTTATATAAAAATGGAGTGATACTGGTCATATGCCTATTGCTAACACCTACTTACCTTCTAAAACTAAGAGAAAAATATTTCAGAATTTTGATGATCATTTATCTATTTAACAGTTTTAAAATAAATGGAGTAAACAATAGAATAAATTGTTGCTTTTTTTAGTAATATGTTTAAATAAATAGATTAAATGCTTATCTCACAAATAAAGAGGAATTAAAACGTACAACATCTAAGAGATAGGTCCCTAGGTTACTCTGAGCCTGAATGGCTGCTATATCTAACTTGGAGTTCTCAACTTTTTTATTTCACGGTAGCCTAATTACCCATCAATGAAACTAGGTGTTGTTTTAGTTTTTAATTTTGTGACACGTCCTAATATACTATTACACTTAATTATAATATACATAGCAATAATAAAAGCTTGGTGAACCCCCCCCCTCCCCACCCAGGTTCAATAGTGATACCACCTATCATTCTCTACATTCATCTGTCTAGTGACACCTCTCGAAACCCAAATCGACCAAATTAGACTTAACACAATCTCCCCATCTACGTTTCGGTCTAACCCTCGAACGCTTACATGTCGGTTTATTACCATTTTACGGATCCGTTCGTTACGCACATTTGATTCGCCACAATGCTATAAGCTGAATTATATTTACTAGGTGCAGCTTTCTCAATTCAGCATTCTGAATTCTCTTGTTAACTCATCCTTTATTGGTCCGGATATTTTACGTATTCCTTTATTCAAAATCCTTAAGGCACAGTTCTTCCCTTAGTGAAAGAGGAAAGGGAAATACTCTTCATATTTAGTGATTAACAAGTAATCTATCTAATTTTTAGTATCTTAATACAATTTAAAACGCTACTCATAGTGAAAAACTAGTCAACGTTTTAACACGTTATTTATTCAAAAATTATTTTATCCTTCGCTTGTTTAATTTTTATTTATTATGTTATAATGACGTTTCACGGCTATTACCACTAAGCCTATCCGATGTAAACGTAGACGAAGGGGTAAATGAGGAAGTTGGCTATTATGCGAACTAGGTAATCTTGAATATCAGGTAAACTTGAAGATAGGACGACAGTCTCGAAATTTTATTAAATAAATAATTTACTAAATAAAGGCTGTTAACAAAGGATATATTTTCTCAAAGCACCTTCGTCCACTCATGTCTTCAATCACAATATTTAATTTATGTAAAATTTGAAATAACCTATATAAATTCTCGCTAATGATTATTTACTATAGATATAAATATTTTTTAATTATACCTGACTCTAGAGAACTCTGACTCTAGAGCTACAACCGGATATCCTCTAAGGCGAATTCCGTCTTCGAACCTCCCTAGAAGACATTCTCCCCCAAGGCGACGATAAATTATTAAGAACAATAGAACAATTGAACCCAGAGGCTTGGGGTAACTGGATTATGAAGCCCTCACTGGATCCTCGGTCCCTGTTAATTGGAGAGCTGGAGTTTAAACAGGCAACTTGGAGTTGGGAAGTTATCGGGATATGAGACCCCCTTCGGAGCAAAATCGAATTTGGGGACATGTCGGTTCCGCACTTTCTTAGGCAACTTAGCCTACTCCCAAGCTAGCGCTTCCATAACTTCCTGCATAATCGCCAACTTCCTCATTTACCCCTTCGTCTACGTTTACACCGGATAGGCTCAGTGGTAAGAGTGGTGAAACGTCATTAAAACATAATATTAAGAGAAAAAAATATTATTAGGCCAACCGATTGAAAAACTAAAACGTTCCGACGAGTTACTTATTTCAAAAATTATTTTATACTTTGCTTGGTTTAGTTTTTATTTCGGAAATTTCATTAATAAATACAATATATTAGTATGAATAAATAATGTATTGGAACGTTGACTAGTTTTTCGCTATGAGTAGCATTTACATCGTTTTAAGATTTTAAAAATTGGATAGATTACTCGATAGTCACTAAATATGAAAAGTTCTTCCATTTCCTCTTTCACTAAGGGAAGAACAGTACCTTAAAAATTTTGAAAAAGGATTACGTAAAATACTCGGACCGTTAAAAGATGATCTAACGGGAGAATTCAGAATGCTATAGAACGCTGAATTGAGGGAGCTGTACTCGGTAAATATAATTCAGCTTATAGTATTGCGGCGAATCAAATATGCGTAACGAACGGATCCCTAAAATGGTAATAAACCGACATGTAAGCGTTCGAGGGGTAGACCGAAGCGTAGATGGGGAGATAGCGTTAAGTCTAATTTGGTAGATTTGGGTTTGGAGTGGTGTCAATAAAGTACTCATGAAGAGAATGATTGGTGGTATCAGTATTGAACCTTAATGATCGCCTAAAATTTAAGCCTAAACAGCGTCACAATAAAATAATCATACGTTTTCATTATCTATGTTTATGATTAATTCACTGATCCCACCCCAACCATCTTCTCATATAGAATCTTAAGGTTAACAGTACACATATCATTATAAATAGATTTTTATTTGATAATAAATATATCCTCATCAAAGCACAATTTAAAAAAAATCTGCTTTTACATATAAAAGAAAAGTACAAAAATTAATAATCAATTATTTTCTCAATTCTACGAATTAAAACTAAAAAACACTACATAATTTTAGCAGAAGATTCTAACGCATTTAAAGCTGACCAATGATAAGATTGTAGTAAAACCTGACTTTTTATAAGCACTATTTGTTTTGTTTTATATTTTTCTGTCTCGTTTAAACAACAGTTGTTAAAAATAAACAATGGACTAGTATACAGTTATTGTCAAAAATAATTTTAATATTATTGCACTCCGCTGGACAATATTCTCTTAAGCCTCTCCGCAGTTCTTCAATCGTGATGACCACTCAAGCACACGACCCCGGCACACTTCAGCAAACACCGACCGCCTCCACGACGTGACCGTGGAGCCACCCCCAGTGACTCAAGAGCTATTTTTTATTTTGGCAAAGCGGGATATCACGTCCCCTGGTTAAGTGGCCTCCCATCCGCCGCAGATTGACTTGTTATCCCCCCCCCCCTTCGCCCCTCAGGATATGGAGAATTCACATCGTCATATCGATTCCGTTCCTACTACGATATGGCCTGTCATTTATCGTCAGGCTACAAGCGATACTCAATTGAGTATTGGGATATAAGGATAGTCTTGTTATAAAATGCTTCCTTAAAATAAATATAATTAATAAAGATAAATTATCTTATAAAAACTAATATTTAAACGAATTGCTAGCTACAATA
>NW_027106339.1:860009-896903 GCF_000696795.3 Halyomorpha halys | reverse complement strand
TTTTTTTTTTTTTTTTTTTTTTTATTAGTTTGTTGCAAATTGTGAAATGTGTTAGTTGTAATAATATAAAGAATTGATTTAACGCACTGGTAAGTTATGTATTTTTATTAGTTTACAACACGTTGTATTGTCTGTCATATTTCATTACTATATCTTTATCTGTTGTCAAGTTTTCACATTGTTATTAAAATTAATTTACTTCACAGGTTATGATTGTGACATCCCTTTTGTTTTAATTAATTTTTGTGTACCTTCAATGGCGTTATAACCATTTGGGACCATAGGCGTTTGTTTGTCGATTAGAAAAAAAAGGATAATTTAACAAAAATACAAACGTGTATGATTTGCTGGCAAAAAAAGTTATAATCCGAATAAATTAAAACTTGTAAAATATTAATATTTCAGAATTAATAAATATCCAATTTTACTGGGAATCCTTTAGTTTCATAATTGGTAGTGTTATATTGTGGTACAACTGAATCAATGACAACTATAAGTGAAAAAAAAAACATAGTAGCCTCATATTGGTCCACTCACACATATTTGTGTTGTGTTAGAACCTTTTGCGTCATTTAAAATATATTTTTATTTCTTCAGTTGAATTTAATTATTGTCTCCATTAAAAATAGTCCGATTCACAAAAATTAAATAAAAATTAATAAATGACACTTGGACCCGACATTGTCTTTCACAACTCAAAATAAATTAGTTACGAACCTACTTAATAAATAACAGTAGGGTGGTAATTCATTTAGCAGCAGACCCTTCAATGTCCTAATAATAAATGTCCTCAGCCAGAGGAGTCCTACCGAAGACAAAACAACAATAAGACAGGGAGGAAGGAAAAAAAAAACAAGAAGAAGGGAAAGAAACGCTTATTTGATGCGTAGTGTTGAGAGAGTGTCGGTAAACTAATTGACAATGCATTATTTACTGGTGGCTATTTGTCCAAAGGGACAGGAATTGTCGCATTCCTTAGCTTCTTGGGCTGCCACTGGAGCCCTACAATTCCAGTAGGCAAAAATAACAGCCCTCCAGAAGCGAGGGATTCCTCCACACTGTGTCTTCTGTAGGTTATTACAGTTTCCAGGATATTAAAGCAGTTAAACATATTCGAATAATGATGAAGATATGTAATTTAAATAAGAACACTATCTTATTAAAAAATTGATCCGAATCTAGATTCCCTAATTAAAAATTTAAGTAATTCTAAAAACATAAACTTAAAACCAATTTGAACTATTTTCAGTTGGTTTTAAATCTCAATAGTGAATACTTTTATAAATCGATTGCAATAGGTAGAAAAATGAATTAATTTTTTAAGAGAACCAGGCTTATTGTTTTTTAGCATTAATATTATTTAATAATAATAATTAAAATGATGCTAAGGATCATATAAAAAACATACTACTAATATAAACTTACTTTAGGCATAACAAAAATTTAATTGTATATTTCCTAATACTTGGTTTTAGTATCATTTTTTATTAATTGGAGGAATGAATAATATTTTATCGTAATAGACATTATTTCTTAAAAAAATCATGAACTAATCGCCATAATTAAATGGCCTTATTTAGAGACGATTAAAACCGCTTGTAATCATCTTTAACATTTTAACCTGGATCATGCTAAAAATCTAACATATTTTTTATTTAGAAAAAATGATTTCTTAATTAAATCATTCAGAAAAACAGTTTTGAATAATTTTGCATTACTTATGTAAATTAATAATTAATTACCGTATAAATTTACCAATAAAATATTTACAATTTCTTGTAATTCTCTATCAAAACTCCTTGCTTCATGAAATTCTGTTTCTGTAATAATGAGGTGAATTTTGATCGCTTTTAATTCGATTTAAAAATGTCTTATGAATTCTTTAAATAAATTTATTTAAATGAATACTAACAATTTAACGTCTTAATGTTATATGTTCTTTCTGGATGAGTTTTCAATGATACAATTAGATGTAATGAAATTACTCTTCCTTATTTAAATTTCTTTATTTGTTGATTAATAAACAACTATGACAAGAGCCCAAGAGAAGAAAAAAGGCAGTTATCTCACACCAATTTTTGATTACTTTAATAAAACTATGTATAATCAATGAGTCTGTCAAGTATAGGTAGGGGAATAAAAAATGGCGGCTGTTTCAAAGAAATAAAAAAAATTTCATTCGGAGCTATCTTAAATATATATCTTAAAAAGCAGGAACAACCCAAGAAAACCTAGTAGAACGTCATTTAAAGATTAGTAAATTTGCTAAAATATGAGCCCTAATAGAGTTATTTACGTTAAATATTTTTCGAGATATAGCTTTCTAAAAAGCAACGTTTCAGAAAAATGATGTATGGGACGTACTGAAAGATCAGTAGTTAGTGAATTTATTTTGAAAAATCTCAAAAACCATTTGACGTACAGATGTCTATTAGCACTCAAATTAAAGTTAGTTTAATGAGCTATAAAGTAGTTTATGTAATATAAATAATAGTTTGCTAAAATAAATTGATTTACAGTTGTTCGGACAAATTTTCATTTGCCAAATTTATATTCATATGTGAATATCACAAAAACTACTACCCTTAGGAAGATAAGTGTCATAAACTACGTAATAGAAAATATTGTTCAAACAACTATAAATTAATTTATTTTAAACTACTATTCCTACGAAAGTAAAAGTCATTAACTTCTTTATAGTCCATTAAACTAGCTTTAATTTGAGTGCTGATAGACATCTGTACGTCACATAGTTCCTGAGATATAGATTTCTCAAAATAAATTAACTAACTACTAATGTTTCAGTAGATTTTTAAGAAATTTAGCTTTTTAGAAAGCTATATCTCGAGAACTATTGGACGTAAATAGGTCGTTTAGGGCTAATATTTCAGCAAATTTACTCTTCTTTAAATAATGTTATCTTAGATTTTCTTGTGTTGTTCCTACTTTTTATGATATAGTGCTCCGAATGAAAAATTAATGTATTTTTAAGATTTTGAAACAACAGCCATTTTTTATTCCCCGTACCTATACTTGCCAGACTCATCAATTTTGACCAGTAATTATACCTAGTTTTCATTAAAGTAATCAAAAATTGGGGTGAGATAACTGCCTTTTTTTCTTCCCGGCTCTGGTAATAAACATTTTCACCTATCATCAGGTATTTGCTGTATTGTCATGTTGCAGCATGATTCGAAGATTGGGCAAGAATTTGTTATTATTATTATTCATGCGGTCTTCACTCAAAACTATATTTATATTTTCTTAATATTATAGGTTCTTACTGGATGAGTTTTCATTAGTATAATTAGATGTATGTCGATAGGGATGATAGCTAGTTAGATTTAAAATGATTAGATCGAGGTGATAGCACAGGAACGTTGTTTATGAATGAATAAGTAAAGACATTTAAATAAGGAAGAATAATTTCAGTATAACTAATTATATTAATGAAATTTGATCCAGTAGGAATCTATAACATATAAGATATGGTTTTGAGGGAAGAAGGTTTGAATAATGTTAATAGCAAAGTCTCGCACAGTCTTCGATTTATGCTGCAACATGACTATATAGGAAATACCTGATAATAGGTGAAAACGTTTATTACCAGAGCCGGGAAGAAAAAAAGGCAGTTATCTCACCCCAATTTTTGAATACTTTAATGAGAACTAGGTAAATGTTATTTATGAATCAATAAATAAAAAAAAAATGAGGAAGAGTAATTTCACTACATCTAATTATATTATAATAATTTAGCATAGCTTAAATATAAATTTACACTTCACATCCAATTTTTAAAAAGCTTCTTATTTAAAATTTTAATCAATAAAGATGAGTCACCGAGAAGCCACAATGAATTTCACGTATTGTTTTTCATTACCTCGGTAAAGTAAGGAAAAGATTTTGACTAGGTATTATGTGATTAAATTTACAGTTTTCATAGTGATTGAGATTTGGTTAAAATGTAATATCAGATTAAACATATTACTCCAAGGTAAAAATAAAAATGTGGGATTATATTTAAATCAATATCCAAGGGATAAACGACATTTTTTAAACGATGTTGGGTCGTAAATTTTCATTAATGTGGCTGTATAATATTATTTCAAAAAGGAATAGATGCTCTAAATAAAATCTGAAATATTAGTACTTGAAGATGCCTAATATCCTAAGCATAGTACAATAACATATAAAATATTGATAGTATTTTAAATGGAATTTTGTTTTCACTTCAACATCTTAACAAATAAGAACAAACAACTTCCTTGGAAAGAAATCCAGAATTAAAATACAAGTGAATTGAAGTTTACAACCGCAAATATGATCAAATAATAAAATTGGAAATTAATTTTATTATTCACAATTGCAGATGGCTACAGATTGTGTGAGAACAGTACCTTAGTAACCAAAATTTACAGTATCTATTGGCTTATAATTACCTTTCCGTTTTGCATAATTTTAAAGTGGTTAGATTGTGAAAGCGATTTGAATTGGGATGCTTTTACGGAAAACTGTGTAAATACTCTCTTAGTTATATATACCCTATATACCTGTGTCATATAGGGTAGGGTGATAAGCCCTAATACTGGGCCGATGATAGCCCGATCCAGGAGTATAGAGCTATCGATCCGGGGCTAAGAGCATCGGAAGAATTTGTTCTTGCCGTACACGAGGGGGGGGGGGGCTCCTTATTTGTATGCAGGACACAACAATTTCACGTTGGGGTCGCTCCCCCGGCTACCGGGTCTGGGGTGGTAAAAAAGTTAAGATCAATACTCCACTGTTGTAGGATCGTCTTCGGGCCAAAACATCCTGTCTGAGGAGTCCTGGCTGGGATCCAGGATGAGGAATCGGAGATCGGCTGATGGTTCCCGGAATATGGAAGTTATCCAGAAAGCCTCCTGTAAAGGCAGATGGCAGGAGATAGTCCTCTTTGGAATTGGAAAAAACCTTCTAAAAGAAGAAATACATATCAAATAATTTCTTAATATTGTAAGAACGAATATATCTGGACAAAAATTTGAAGAACTAATTAAAAGTGAACTAGAATCAAGTACAACAAGTCATTTGAATTTTTAAAAAGCTGTAATTAACAACATAAAAAATGGTTAAAGAGCGGCCAACTATTTAATTTTTGTGAAAATCAAAGTCTTCTTTAGGACTGCTAATAAAGAACAAAAAAAAAATCAATTCAGGAATACAATGAAACATTAAAAAATCATTTTAACAGAAAACTATAGAATCATAGTACATAAATATGAGAATTAATATAATACAAAAATAAAAACTCACTAATAATAAAGAATGATAATGCTTTTAAATATATTAAATATAAAATAAATCTAAAATAAACATATAAAGACTGGGAATTATCCAAATATATTTGTCATACCTTTTTGTTTTAATCTATTCATTTATTTCTAATATTTAGTTGGGACAATAGTAAAAGTGATTAATGATATATTTCATACCATTTAGGTTTCAGCTCTACATTTATCCATCGACTTCATTATTCCTCTCGTTCATTAATATATTTTAATTTTTTAATCATCAACGATTTTCGTTTTCTTCTTTCTTGTTTTCCATATCCATGAAGAAAGCGATTTTTAACTTTGTATCAATGTATATACTATAATTTGTTTATATTTCCAGTTATAATGCTACTTGTTCTTATTTATACTTCAAATTTTATATTCAACATGAACCTTGAAAAAATTGTTCAACAGACAAAATATTTAGCTATTAACAATCTAATTATATCATTTAATGATGTATTTTTAATATATATTTTAATAATGTGTGATATATTTAAAATAATGGACATTTTAAGATCTGATGAATATTAAAATTTATTCTTTATGTCGGGAAATGATAATTTAAGCACTAAAAATAGAAAAAAATATGGTTTAAGAAATAATTGATTTTTTTGCAAATTTTACTACTCAAATAAAAAATACTAGTTTACCCCTACTAAAGATATGTTACTTTTCCTCTTTATTTCATTCGAAAAACATGCGATATCATGCTTATTCCTGTAAAAAATGTAGTTGGTGAGGTTGCATACTTTATAATAACTATGTTTAAGTGGCAGTTAACGTAATAAATAATTAAATTGCACCTCTGGAAAATATCACTTCAGTTTTACAGTTAAGATTCAGCTCTCTGTAAATTTATATTAACCCCGAATCGAGATTTCATAGCTAGGCCGTACATGAGTAAATGTATTTTTAATTAGTCTAAAAATTTTCGGTTGGGACCAGGGGGTATGAATAATTCGAGATATGAAAATTGGAAATCTTCTTTTCAATATTTTGAGCTCAAATTGTCCTAATTATTTTTTAAAGCTTTTTTAACCTGTTTATTTGTGTTTTAACTTATTTATTAATTTAATTATCTCTTTTAAGATTTTTTTTTTTAAATCCATTTATTTGTTTTATTTTTTTAACTGATCTACTGATGTGACTGTTGTGCCTTTGATTTATTTTTGCATTTCTATCTAATAGTACATTTTTTTTAATTTGTTTGATAGATCAAATGTTTGTAGCGGATCAAAGGAGAGGGAAGGTCTGACAGAGTGAAACAGGGAGAATAAAATTGCTAAATTGGGAACTTTTTTTTTAAATATATTGTATGGTATTTAGGGAATAAACGATTATTAAATGTAAAAAGAAAAGGTAGAAAAAATAATTGTTTTATATTATGTAAATGTACATGTATGTCCGATTCTGGATTGATTGGTATGCTGTGTTTTGCAGCAACCCAAATTTGCGGCAAGCCTAAATAGAGCATTTCTATCTCTTGTAATATCACTGTATAATTTGGTATCCCTAATAGATCCCTGACGACAGAATGGTGAGGAACAGTTCCCAATAAATAATATGTGGCACATATTGACCACACTTTCAACTCTGGGGTTAAAAGAAAAATCAATTATATAAACTTTTGATCACTTAATTCCGTTGTTAATGCTTATTAAGACACCATCATCTTTTCAAAATAAAGTCCTAAGAATCGCAGTTAATGCTCCTTGGTTCATAAGAAATAGACAATTGCATCGCGAATTACATATGGAGTCAATAGAGGATCACATCTAAAAACGGTCCATGAAGTTCCACTTTCAGTTGCCCGACAGTTAAAGGAGCTGTGACCTACAACCTGGGAAACTAAACCTCAACCCGAAGACTGAAGCCCAGACTGCTGCAGGACATTCTGTTATAACTTTAATAAATATAAAATTAATTCATAGTTACACTACCTCAATTTTACTATTTATTATTACTCATTTTATTTATTCATTATTATTTTTTATTTATTTTTTTCTATTTTCTTATCTCGTCCTTTTTTCAAATTAACTTGTTTCTTATCAATATTAGAGGGCCATTGTTTGTTTTATTCAAGTGTACCAATATCATTATTTTTTGTCATTAATTTTACATTCCTCTTTTATTAAGAAACATTACTTTTATCTAATTTTGTTTTTCTTCTTTTAATAACAACATTGCATATAGTTAGGGGTCTTTTGTACGAAACTATACCTCCCCCCATATCAACTGTTATATATATATATATATATAATGGTTATATCAACCATGTAAGGCCCATACCAAGCCGATCTGGTATAAAATAAAATAAATAAAGAAAAAAAACACCATCATTACATACATACTGTAAAATTTTAAAGTTTTTAGCTCCATTTTTCTTATTTTTTTATTTATATATTACTGTTTCAATAAGTTTGAAAGTATTTATTTTAAGACGTTTTTTGATAATTTCTACCCTTAAAAGATTTGATTGTAAGAAGATAGTTCGAGTGGTGGTCAATAAAATATTTACAACCAGAGCCCTGCTTTATAATGAAGTACAAACTAATACTATTAATCTTGTCGATTTAATTTAATACAGTTACACTGACTTGTACAATAGTACATTGTATTTTAGTACTTTTTAACTCCTGTAATATCTCTAATAGTCATCCCTATCATGAAAAAAATAATTATTAGTATTATTACCACACTAGTTTCTACACTTGTACTATGAACTAATACTATTAGCTTTCATTATGAAACAGGGCCCATGACTTCTAACAATCTATTTCATACGGTTCTTCTTCCAATAAAAAATCATTAATGATATATTATTTAATGTAGATTACTTTTTCTTTTATGTTGTGTTGTACTTTTTTTTCGTTACTTACAAGATTTTGATCTCTACACTTCAAATCAGTACGTTATTAATGACTTTAACATTGTTTTACAAATGAATATGCTTGTATCTGGTTTTAATCTACATTTTCTATTGTCGTGAGGAAATTGCATTGCCAAACTTGCGTAGGTTTGGGTTAGTTCCATGCTTATTAGTAGTCTGTTAGTAGTTTCATAATCTACATTGCACTAATACAATTACTATTACCAGTACTACATCATACTCGTTACGACCATGTCGTCGCTTGTACGTCAAGTACCTCGGTTTACTTTAATTGGCCAAGCTCCAACGTTATCCTTTGCAGTCATCTCGCAAAATAAATAAAATAGAAAAAAAAACTCGTTGCGAAGCAATTAGGCTTCAGTACTAATTGACCCGTGTCATAAATTATTGGCAATTACATGGAATTATTTTTATGGTAGTAATTGACTCGTCTGGCCGGAAACGAATTACGTGATCATGTTAACCGTGGCCCGGTAATTGCCAGGACCGAAGAGCATCAATGACTCTCGCAAGATCAGGAGGTACCTCATTATGAAACCTTATAAATTTGAGCCATGTATAATCATTCGATTTTTTCTTTATTTTTGGTAATCATTAAATTTAAAATTACCCAAAAGACATTTATTTTTACTTGATAGATATTAAATAAATATGAGTCGATTGTTCAATATTTATCTTAAAAAAGAAGTCAAACATCAACCATTGAAAATTCTGTTTTACAGCAACTTCATGCCCAATTAAATCAATGAAATAAAACTTATTTACTTATTACTTTATGTTAATTGCGTTTTCTGCTCAGGAACAAAAGAGACATTGATTTCATTTATGAAAGGAATCACGTTTAAGATCAGTATTTGTACAAACTATAGTCAATACATCAGAAGCTACACGCAATTCAATATAAAATAGCGGTTCAATATGTCATTGTAGCTGATTAATACAAACTGGATTAATAAATTTCTTTTTAATCATGGTAACTAAAATAGATTTTAATTTCAATATTTATTTCAGAGGTTAAATATTCTAGTTAGATCCCACGAATCACACCGATTGTTTTCAGATTTACAGGAGATTTGGAGAAAAGATCCCACAACAAAACTTTTCCTCTTTTTAAAAACTATTAAAATCTGTAATCACATGTAGTTTTACAGTATTCTAACATGTATAAGTGGATACATAATTTAATATAGTAATTTATTAACTATGTCAATTTAGATGTAACTTCGTAATTTCAACTTTGCAAAATGTAAATTGTAATTGTAACTTTCTCTCTCTCACACTGTAATTGTTACATTATGAATTTGTCAATTGTTTTTTATTAACTTTGTAATTCAAGTGTAAATGACCCTAGTGTTCGAAACATTTAATAAAATAAATCCTAAATAACAGTTTTTTTTTTTTTTTTTTTTTTTTATCAAAACGGAAATATATCAAGTTGATTTTATAGAATTATTGAGAATTTTTATATTATTAAAGTAAAGCGGTAGATCTGTTCTACTAAAATTTATTTATTGTAAGGAATGAGAAAATTTAATTCACAGTGTGCAGTCTGGAACCTCCTTTTCTCTTCTTAGAGTGTAGAAAAAAGCTGAAGTTTTAATAAGATTTTTTTATTTTAAAATCTTAAGACAGTATGAGAGATAATTAGTCATACAAATAATTTAATCTAATCGATGTAAAATGGGAAGAAAAATTAAATGAGCTGTACATTATTGGCTGATATGGCATACGTATCCTATTACGATTAAATCCCACTGCCACTACAATCCCGTTCGCTGAAAGGCGAAATAGGGAGAAAAATAAGCTCCATCTATAGTTCTTGTTTCAATTTAATAGAGTTTGCTACACAAAATTATTAGTAATTTTTATAAACAATTTTATTAAAAAAATAATACAATCTGCAATGGTGATACAGTTACAGTGAAAGTGATATACAGTCCATTCATACTACCATATATGCACTAAAAAGAAATTATAAGAATAGAAAAAATTGTGCATAACGTAAAATATAATGATGAAACCATAATAATGATTAAGAATCAAATAAGTGAACCATACAAGTACACCACCGGTAAAATATAAATGAATAGACAAACCAATTATTATTGAAAGAAGTCGAAATTAAAGTTAAGTAAAATTATAAAACCATTTGAATACATTTGTAATGACAAAATAATAATAGGAAAAATTAATTTTAAAGTAACTTAAAGTAAATCTTGAAAACATTCATTCCTATTCACAATTATGATTATTGTAAGAGGTACAAAGATTACTTTTTGTCAGAAAAAATTTGTTTTCGATTTCGTAGTACATAGATCGTTTGGGCTCACTAATCCTCAAATATGGATCGAACTAAATGTTTTATTTTTCGATTTGAACTGCTTCTCTTTTTGTTTTTTTTAATTTACATTATAAAAATCGTTTGAATATATATTTACTATTAGCTTAATGTTAATGACCTCACAGTGCAATATCTTAATGTTTTGTTAAATAAAAAAAAGGAGCTACTTTGGATGACCCACCAATTAAATGTTAATAAGAATATTTATATGCCTCAATGCTAGTTACATAATATAACACATCTTTCAATTTCATCTTAACAAAATTAAATGTATATAGTAAAACCTGAATCCCTGTAGCAGTTGTTTCCGTCCCAGACCGATCAGCACCAAAGGCAACCCGTGCCTTCACATAAATCCTTGGGGACAAGGTTTCACCCTTAGTCGACCCTTTTTTTAAAATCTTCAACCAACTATTTACTGCTCAATTAACGAATCAAGACAAAACACGTTAATCCACCCGGTGCAATAAACCCTCGCCTGCGACGGATTAATTTCTCACTCCGGTAAAAAGAAATAAGGGTTTCAAGGGAAAAAAAAAAATGAAAAAAAACGGAAATAGTCACCCCGCTCCATTAGGGCTTAATAAGGCGAAGGGTTAGAAACCCGTTCAATTAATGCCGAGTTGTTTATTAACCCGCGGGAAGGAAGGGGTTTAGTCTTGAGAGGCTGATATTTTAATACGGCTCGCAGAATATCCACCTCCTACTAAGGGGTGAAAGAGTTGTCGGCAGTAACTGCTCAAGACCTCCTGGGTAATTGGAGGGTTGTCGCGAGGGGATGAACTTCGTCGAGCGCAACGAATGAAGTTTTAAAAATAACAATGTTGCACTTAGAATGACTTCGTTTAGATGGCCTTGGGTAATGGAATCTTTGCGACATTAGAAAGGGGTCATTCATTTAGCCAATTTTACTTTTAATATTTTTATTTGATTGGTATTTTTTGATATTGGTTGGTAAAGCCTTATTGGTTTATATAATATTATTATAGCTAATACCTAATAGCTCATAAATATATAGCATATCAGTCTAATTGGAGAGAAATATTAAGTATATCAACCTTACATTTTTCTACTGATTTCTTTAGAGCAGCTGTTTTCTACCAGTAGATATATGGGGACCACTAAACCAAAAATTAGACGATTTTCTATGTCCACTGACAGTGAAAAAAAGGAGATCACCAGAGCTTCCTCTGTCTCTTTTTTTAGTGAATTTACAAGTTAAAACCTATCAACTAACGCTATAAAATCATAAAAGTCTAACAATAAAACATTTCTACCACTATGTTCTCGAAACTATGTGTTGCAGTAGGTCGGCAATCCATATGTACAGCTTTAGCGGACAATGTATATACGATTTCCCTTAAGCTAGTCTGTGTTAGTTAAGCAAGCGAGATCCAGCAATGAATTGTTTCCCATAAAATGGTCGTCTTTATTATGCAAACAATTCAAAGTGGATTAAGTGTTTCTTTTATTATTTTCAACAGCATGCATTGTATTCTACTTATATCTTATACTTTTTCCCAATTAATTATCTGTATTTTAGAATACCTCTAAAGAAAGACGCGATTCCTGATATATTCTTTTAAGAGTTTTAACCCAAACATCCGGCACTCCATGTAGCAAGAAGGATTAAAATTATTAACTTTGTGACTTGGGAGAGTGAATAATTGGGCCATTCGCCGTTAGTTTGAGAAGTGTTCAACAAGAGATAGAGAATTTCGAATCCCCTTGGAACACCTCATCAAACTATTATAGGACTCTCGACATATCTCAATAAAACCACATATTCATTTTTTAAGCACTTAATAAAATGGGATTCGTAAAACAACTCGATTAATGGGCAGCACTTTTATTATCATAATTTTTAAAATATAAATGGCACCTCAAGGTATATGTTTGTTTCCTTGCTAGACAAAAATCTCAGTCTTTTCTTGAATGAACTGTACTTATCGATTGGGAGTGAATTGAGTCATTAGTGTTGATTATGTTAATGAAGGAATGTTACCAAAAAGCCATGAAACATTCCCAAACGAAATTCATATTGAAAAAATCCATGGTGATTGTATGGTTGTCTTTTGCTATTCATTTTTGCCGAGATGTGAAGTTAGTACCATTACATTTTACTGTAATAAAATTTACAAAAAGTTACTTGAAGTTATGAATCAAAATAATTCTGTAGTCCGTTCCAAGAGCTAAAAGAAATATGATAACGTGGACTGCAGGTTGGATGGAATTCTATCTTTGAAGGCGTTATACGAATAAATGTAGTTTGTGCTCGTGTATTGACAATCCGTTCCTAATTCGGCATTGGACGAGTAGTGGGGCCGGAACTTATTGATAATGATCGTAAAATGTTCTCAAATAGGGACATAGGCATTGGGGAATATTCGCTTATTGGGCCAGGCTAGACGAAAATGATCCTATCTTCAGTGGGGCTAAATCTCTGTTACTCCAAGACTCTCTCATCTACACGTGAACTTGGTTCCTCAAATTCTTTTGACTTCTGAAGCTGATAACTCTTAACACATATACAATATCTAGTATATTTTCCAGCATTCTCTTTAAAATAGTCTTAATTTTTTAAGAATTTGGACAACATTGAAAATTATTTTTGCCTTAAAATGTTTCCTACATTCAGAAATATGGTTACTAATTTGGAGAGTTTTGTAGAAAAAAAAAATTACATTACTTTGAATTTTTTGTTTCTGCAGTTTTATAAAATGTGAAAATGTACGCTTTGCATGATACAGTCCCCATTACCGTTGGTCTATATTAATTTTTTTATTTTATTTTCATTCCTGATGATACAAATCTGCGTAATACTGAACGGTTAGTGTTCAACACACTTTATCTAAGAAGAGCTCCTAGTAAAAAGTAAAAGGGACTGATACCCTTTGATAACCCCATTGTGCGGGAATATTCTCTTACTCAATGGCAGCTAGGAACCGAGGAACCTAGCACTTCCCCTAATTTGTTCATAATTGAAATGACCAAATAAAATATGAGTAGCGTGCGATTTAAAGGCGAGATACTACGAACCTAGATTGAATCTAATGAGCTCCCTAGAAAGGGTTGTGTCGTGATAAGAGGAGATAGCGCTTTGATTAAGTGCAACTGCTAGGGTTAAAGTGTCCCTTAGGGAGCTTCTATCTCTATCTGTCCGTCACAGCAACTTGCGGGCTGCTACTGTATTGAAGATTAGTAGTCTGGGAGCTAAGCTTTTTTTTATATATTAATTTAACAACTACGATAATAAATCCTTTATGTATTCTGCAAGCTCTTTTCTTTATTGAATAATTAACACTTCAGTATTAGCACTTTGTATATACAAGCATCTTTACATATCTCTATCTTTATATATATAAAGACTAGGAGAAGACAAAAATTATATAGAAGTGATATAAAGATATTTTCTGCATACTTCAAAATTATGACTATATGTTGTAAAGGATATATACAATTTCTGGAACGCTAGTTTGGTAAAGGATTTAAGCGAAGGTGAGATCTAAACGGAGAAGAGTATTATGACGGATAAAGGAACGTAATACAAAAGAAAATAGAATCAAATAAGGAGTGAGCTGTCTAATGTAATTTTATTGCCATAAACCTCATGAAATGTACAATGTAATTTTTTAATAACGACCCGACCCTTAACACAAGGCATTTATTTAATTGCTATTTTCCGAGGAACACTCAAAAAAGTTTAGGACAACGACTTAGTGAAGGGCGTTGAGTTGGTTCAATAAAACTTAAAATCCATCTTTATCTATGTCAATTTTTTGTAATTATTTAAATAATTTAAAAACTATAAAATTTTAACTTAGTAAAACCAGAAAAGTTAAAGTGTCCTTTAAAAAATCTGCGAAAATTGAACAACTTTGCTATCGGGTTATGCAGTGTCACATCACAGCAGTGCATGTTACTTAATTACAACCCGGACTCTTCAGTATTTAATGAGTTCTGAGTTACATAAAACTTGCTTCTTAGCCTCCCCTGGACCCCAAAACCTCTTAGAGAGAGACACCAGAGCCTCAGTCGTTAAGCCTTTTGAATTAGACGTTAGCATCTCGCTGGTTGAATTGTTGTATCCGGAATGTGGCAAATCACTATTTTCTATATTTTAAAATTATAATTGCATAAAATATATTTGTCTGTTTTTCAATTATATGTCATTTTTAAAGAACTCATGAGTTATTGTCATACATGTATAACAATAACAGAGAAAGATCCTTTTTTCTTTCGAACCCATCGATGGTGTAGAATAACCACAAGCCTAAACCTACGTAACAACAAAGAACTAAACATAAGTTTTACCAGGCCAACTTCCGCCTTCACTCCGATCCTCCCAATGCAATAATGCTACATTAAATATGCAAATGCAACATCATTGAGGCATAAAGGTTAAACCCGATCGAGAGGAAATCCGTTGAAGCGTAATAAAAGCGCCCCTCGTTCCACGCAACGCCCAGGTGGCGCATTGTGCCCGTCTATCCGTTCTCTGCCACCATCGTCACGTTTCTGCCGTACTGTCTGCATCCGTCACCTCCAGTCATCGGCAGATTATCGGAGAAACTTCTCTACCTGCGAAGAGGAAGCAAGGTGCGAGATGTAAAGGAGAACTGCAAGGGATATCACTTTCACCTATTATCTACTTAATGATCTTATATGTTAGGGAAAAAAGTTACTAAAGTAAAAGAAACAGAGCTCTATATAATATAATTTATGTAAAATAATTTAATTTTTTTGATAATAATATGACTAGCAGAGATTAAAGTAAAAAACTTGGACATCATAAAACTTATTTTATATTGTATTTATGTGGTTTTATTGTGAATGATTTTTCACTTATCCATTCAATCTTTTAATCATAATCACAAAGATATATTCAATTCTATAACTAAAGAAAGGTGGTTTTTAAGGCAAATTAACTTTATAGCTATTATTTTAACTTAGGAGTACTATAAGTTAAAAGAAAAAAAAAACCTATAATAATAGGTTCCACACTCTCCGAATTTTAATTAAATATCAAACAGTTCATTCAAGCTTTATAATATGGAATATATTTTTGTGATGATGATTACAAGATTGAATGGATAAGTGAAAACTCATAAAACCACATTAAATCTTATATGAAATTCAAATAAGTTTTTTTCTTTTTTTGTCACTTTGATCTCTAAAAGTCTTATTACTGTTAATGTGTTAATAAGACTTAAATAAAAGTGTTATACTGTATAGCTTGCAAGGAGGAGATAATTTGGATTCTATGCTAGGTAGCGTTATTAATATTATGTGTTATTTTTTAAACTATTATTTGGTTTACATGATAACTTAGACTGGATTGTTCCTAATTATTTCTTTGATAGGTTTCTTGCTACTTATTTCTATCTGTAGTCTGTTATTTTTTCTCTGATTTCAAACTTATGAGAAGTAGGGATTTTAAACAGAAAGAGTATTTTATTTTTTATATATTTAATGACATTTACAATTGTATTTACATAAAAATACATCTAGTAAATTTCATGTAAGATCATAATGGTTTGATACAAGCATAGAAATTACTTGTACTATTTAGAAATTACTATTACTATCTGGTTCGGTCTAGATCGGTTACGTATAAAACATTATGGTCTTTAGGGATGATTTTTTTTTTTTTTTGTGTCAAATTAAGGAGCATTGAGGATTTTAGGAAGAGTTATGGATTGTAAGGATTGGATAAGAGAGGAATTTGAACGTTCAGGGGAGCCTCAAAGCTCAATTCCGTATCTCCAGATAGGACCGTGCAACCGCCGTGCAGTTTCCTGTCTTTTCAGTCATTTGAGAGGATTCCAGCATGTCCAGATGTAGTCCAAGGCAGCGGATATGTTCGACAGGGGTAAGAGAAATATTATTAAAGTATACTGTACGGCATTCGGTTGGTTTATGACGAAGGTAAAGGTGATTTGATGGGATTTACTTTAATCCTCACATTTCGACACCATTCTTCAAGGGTTGTAGTACGGGATCGGAGAGTTTGGGATACAATTAGAGGGTTATTATTATTATTATTATTATAGGTTGGAATGTCAGCTGTATAGCCTGTGTAGAGGATGGGACATGACTACCTTGTGAATCACCAGTGGACTGAGAGGAATGAGCCTAACATTCGAAATTTACGTAAAATTTCTATAATTCGTGTTACACTATTTTTTTACTTCCTTCCTGGCCATTTCTGATATACTGAAGGGTTTTCCTGTGGGTTACTACCATATTCTAGCCAGGGTGGGAGGTTCGGGTCCGCATTCATGGGACCACAATGAAATTAAAGTTAACATACTCAGGCCGAATTCAAACCGGCGCTGCTGTAGTTTTTTTGCAGTTACTAAGGTGACTCCTGCCTCAATTTTCATAACGCTCCGTAGTCATACACAACCTTCATATTCGATGATATTTCAAACGAATTATACTCCCCTAATAAGTAAAAATTTTAATTACGCCGCCGGAAAGGAATTTAAACCCTTTGGCAAACGAAAGCCGTCTCTACTTAGGACATGTATTAGAATATATTTTTTCGATCATTGCAAAAATATATAAAATTAAGTTATTAAGTGAATTGAATTTCTTTACTATTATTATTTTTTTGTATAACATCATTGCTACAATCTAGAAACCAACACTAGTCGATGGTGATTACCAATTAAAAATTCGCATACATGTTCAATACTTGGATTAAGACATAATCACATCTAAAATGTATATTGAGCAATTTCAAATTTTAAGAAATTAGAACTTTTACGATAATAGTTTAAAATTATAGTTATCAATACCCATGGGTACAAATTCTCTTGCTAACAAAAGACGCAAGTAGATGTTTTAAAAGTATATATATTTATATAAGTTTGAGTTATAAGTTTGAAAAGTATGATACCTAGCTCACAAACAATAAATTAAGATCATGATGAATTGTATTTTCGTTTATGTATTTATGATAACTCAATATTCTATGGATTGTAAAAATCCAATTATTACAGCTAAAATCCATTTTCTTTTTTTAATTTGTTTACAATGTGTGAACATAGTGCTCATAAAGTCAACGGCTACCTTGATCTCTCCATTTGATATTTTAACAAGCACGACTGTTTGTAAATGGCAGGAAGAACTATGAAAGGCGGACATGACCCTTGACAAGTACCCCAGTTATCAATTAGCCGGAGTAGAGGACTGTTGTTTAGTACCTCTCCACCTCCCAGTACCTCCCGGGTACCTGCTCAGCGGCCGTCGTTATCGTACTCTGTTATTTTCTCCTCTACTTCACGGCCGGCTTCATCGGGATTAGGCCTAATTTTTACTGCTGCCTGGGGTATCCTCTCCAGTTAGTGATCGTAAATAATCTTCTCCTTAGTCTTAATTTGAGGCTCATCAAAGCTTAAACAGATTTATCTTTTTCTAGTTCCTGGAGTTGGCTGATTGCAAATAATTTCTATCCCTCTAATCTTCACTGAATGAATCTTCGTATAATACTGATAACTCACTGATCATACCTATTCCCTTAGTTTATGCATTTATGTGGAGGACCCTCACCTCCAGATATATTAATTAAGGAACCGAACGGGAATCAGTTCAACAAAAAGTAAGTATTTATTCATTTCTCCTTCCATTGGTAGAATAAGGCAATATGATCCAAATGTTAATTTCGTACCATAGATTTATCTGAATAATTAATAATTATTTTGTTCCAGAGGGATCTGAAAATATATATATAGTGAAAATAGCTTTATTGGAATTCTGTTAATGGTCTGATTCTCCACACCAAGTTTTCCTTCACCAAGCGTCCTCGGTTAGCCTCCTTTGGCTTCTTCTGCCAGTAACCCCGGAGAAGAATGTGGCAAGATCATCAGGAGTCCTGAATTTTCTTGCAGCTCTCACAGTACCTGAAATCGCGTGAACTATCTAATATTTAGTCATAAAAGTAACCATTGGATCACACAGAACTTTTCAGTACGACAGTTGTTTTTAACGGTTCTAATAAAAGTTGACAAAACTTGTTACAACAATGAAAGAAAACTGACACATGCAAACACCTTATGATTTCATAGTTTTATGTATAACTTGAAATATATTTCTATATATTGGATTGCCTTCAATGACAGTTATTGTATATTTTATTTAATCACCTATCGTTATTTATCATTCCAAAGTGAACTGTTAGCAAGGATAGGTTTATTGTCATCCAATCAATATTTCTCAGTGTAATTACCTTCGTAATTGATTTCAATATATGTCTACTATAAACATATTATGAGATTATTTCTTAATTTATTATTACTTTATCAAAGAGGTTAATTTATATAACTCTAATTTTCTATTATGAAAAATATTTATTTATTTTTTATTCAAGATCCAGAGGCACATCTCATACCGAATGCACATCCAGTAAACGCCGGTCCGATTCTCTACTGTAACAGATATGACAGACAGACATGGAGATATGACGTCACTAATTGCTCCATTGTGTCACACAACAGGTGTGACGCCACACCCTGCCGCTACGCCGAGGCAAAAGAAAAAAAATGCCGAACTGTGATTCCTCTATTGTAATGTGACTTCCTGGACCCAAAGCCGGCTGCTTCTAATTTCATGTCCCACCGCTCCTTGCGACAAATGGTATCCTCCCACTTCCTTTATGGCTCACCTGGATCTCTTAAGCTACAATGTGACATTCCCTCAAGACGGTTTGCGGTCTCAGTAACAGCTGTATAAGGACTCTGCACAGGCAATCGTGTTGTGACTTTCGTGAAATCACAAATTACGCTATTCCAGATTCTATTAAGGTAATTTTTTTACGAATGGCGCTACACTTTGATTTCTTCTTTACTACTAGATATGATACATATACTTAAATAAATATATGGTCTTTTATTGTTCTATTGTGTATTCATGTAATACAATCAATTCGTCTAATACATGTTGTAGCACATCCTTAGAAACAATAAAACTAAAAGCATAGACGTAGAAGACAGTTGACCTATGAAGTAGATTGCAGAAAGATAGTCCCGATGGTGGTCAATAAAGTTATAATAATAGAAAAGAAAATTATGTATTGTTAACCATTGTTTTTCTCCACTTTGCAGAGCTTTGTCAGATTGAGACATTGAGTTATCATCTTCATTTCAATCTGATAACCCTGAAGAAGCCCTGCAAAGTTGAGCTAAGCGTTGGTTAACAATAAATAGTTTTCTTTTACTATTTTGATACCTTTATTGGCTCCCACCCGGACTAGCTTCCAATAATCTAAAAGCATAAACAATATAAATAAATGATTTTTATGTTAATAAATATAAATAAAGTAGAAAATAGATTCTTTAATCTGATTATACAAAACAAAATATGTTCTACAACCCATGAAGGGTCAAAGTTTGAGTACTTTGTAAGGAAGAGCCTTTTCTTGAACAAATGCCGTACAAGGTCTTGATTAGTGATGATAATTAGGGGTACTGACTTTATAGAGGCTTGGTGATCCAAGGAGAGCTCCCGGACCAACAGAGTAGCCTCACGGCTAAAATAACAGAACAAATATTTACGTGTTACTGCCATATTCGAACCCAGGCTCGGGAAATCGTATGAGTAACGCAAAGTCTTACTCAACGTCAACACGATATGACCAAAATAGGATTGGTGGTTCATTCGATTACGCTCATATATACATTTGATTACAGATATATTTGAAAAAAAAAACAGCTGGTGAAAACATTAGGCTCTGAGATTTAAACATAGAGCCTTTCCCTGGAGATATATTTTTTACATGTAACACTTCTAACAACTTTACAAACGAATCGTAATGTTATGTAGATATGAAGTAGTCTACGGTTTGAAGGATGAACTGAGATAATGAGGTTTTTATTTTAATTTAATTTTTTTTTAATAAGTATTGCCACTTAAGGGCGTTCGTATTAACGCTGTAAATAAATCACACCATATACATATATTAAATAAATTAATTAAATAGTAGCAAAATAAGAAAATAACTGAGGTAAATAGTTAAAATATAGTGCTATGCATATTCTCATAGCGATATTTATTTGGTTTTTAGTAGTTTAAGATATTTAAGAATAAAATAATGATGGGAAAACCTGTGGTTAAAAAATTTTATTGTAAAATAAACAACTTTACAAGAACAATTAAGACATTCGTCTATGCTTTTGGTTTTTATTCTACTATATCTAATTCAGTTCTTTTAATTGAGGATTAAAATCCACATGGTAGGTTTCTTAGTAAATAATGTACTAACACGACCATTTTGCAAGATCCTAAACCTCGAAGCGTACACTACATCCAGCCTGTACCCTGGACGATCGCCACCTACACCCAGATGAACCCGAGATAGGAAGCAGTCCACCCACAGCTACTGAATCTGCAGCATAAGGCATCAGTTAGCAGAGTTTACTGCCGAGATAAGAAGGGCACTTTCCAATATCCCACTATATTTCACAGTTCCTTATTCAAATTAGCATCTGCCAGGCGAGCTGTTCATGTTCTTTTTCCAATATACTGCCGATATATGGCACTTACGGGAGCTCTCGCCTCAGGCTTTATGTTCACTTGCAACTGTTATAGTCTGTTTTTAGCTGAGGTAGAGCATTATTGTTCTTAGTTGATTATACAGATTCTCTATCTCTTAAGTTGAGTTCTATTTACTTATAAATTAGCGCATAAAAGCTTATGTATTTATTGACTTTATATACTTGTATATAAAGAGTGTATGAATTAATAAGATAATCTGGGTTCACAACATTCAATATACATTAGATATAGCATACACCAGATAGTTTTCAGGTCGCTAAGGTGGCACATTGACACACTTTTTGGATCGGATAGGAGGAAAATTCTTTGGTTTAGTGGAGCCCCGAGCTCTATCCCATTTCCAAACAGGGCATTCAATTTGTATTTAAGATTATAGTCATGTCTAAACCTTTTTTTTAGTAAGTGTTGTAATAATCGGAGTCGACTAGCAGTTTAATGTATTTTCAGTCTTGTATGAGGATTCCGAGTTATTCGTCGATAGCATAGATGAATAAGAAATGCTGCTACATATATCACGACAACGTTCTATTCCTATTCGTATTATTCTTTTTCATACCCTTTTGATTTATTTTCTGAAAGCAACATGTTCAAGAAATTGTGCTTTGTTACATTTCTACTTGGTACATATTTACTTATATCTGAAAGTTTAAGATTTATTGTCAAATTTAGAATAAAATTTAAGGAACGACCCCTTTGTGAAATAGTTGTTGTTGATTGTTGCTTATAGGCGTAAAACCCTCTGGTCATCAACGCCTACGGCAAATTTTTGAAATTTAATTGTATTTAGAAAACTACTTTATTGCAAGCAAAAGCAGAAGGGATGGATAGGATTTGATAAAACTGATACTAGACTATTTTCACATTCAACTCCAACTACCCTACTACTTTGAGCCGAATCGGACGTAAAGTATTTAAAAAGAAAATCTTGTCAAGGAATATACATTTGCGCACACTAAGTAAAGGTATCAGGTGAAATCAAAATTTATATTGATTCATTTTGTACTAATTCCACCTTCGGACAGAACCGGACAAGCCATTTTTTAAGTGTTAATGAAACTAAATTACATTATATTACATTTATGCACGCTTAGTTGAAAGTAGTGAATGGAATCTGAGAAAATTGAGATGGGATCATCCTTTCCTATATGCTGTAGTGCTTTGCATTCCTGTTATTCCATTTCATTTAATCGTCAACAAAAAACTTCTTTTCTTCACAAATAGAATAGTTTCCACAATACCAATCTCCTGTTTTAATGTACTGGTACTGGTATTTGGTGGGGGGAACAATCTCATGCACTTGTGTTACATCGACTCAGTACATAATATTCTTTTCTATATTGTCCAATTATCAAATACAAACATTATGCCATAACCAAACCTTAGTGATCTTTCACAAGACCATAATTTTCTTCAACGAATAAATATGTTGGTTTATAATTTTTTTTTAAAACGAATCCTCAGAGAGATCCTAAACCTTAAAAGAGAACTGTGAGTACAAAATGATCCAGTGTCAATTTATCAAATATAGTCCACCACTTTCGTTTACGCATGCGCAATTTCTAGTTTTTCCTTGGCATTTCTAACATAGCTTGGTTCCATGTATGAAGGAAAGTTGGTAATGAAGTGTCAAATGGGTCTAATAATAATTTTAGAAAATGTAATCCGCTGCTTTCACTTATGCATGCACCGAGGTATTTTCCTTATTTACACACATACAATCTTTTTTTAAAAACTGCTTGCCTGATTAGGCTCAAAGATACAAAAAATTAGTGTCGTACGTAGTAGAAGGGATTTGATAAAACCGTGACTATTTAGACTATTTTCACAACCGTGGAATACAGGTAATTATGTACCCAATTATAATTCGTGAAAAATTGACAATTTTTAATATAGTAATTTTTTTAGAAAATAAAATAAGGGGTATGACTAAAAAAATAGATTAAAGATAGACATAGTAAGGAAGCTATGCTTTCTTATTTATTTGGAAGATGTTTTTAATCTCAGAAGGTTTTTACCCATAACATGACTAGCGAAATTTTACCTATATAAGTATTTCTCGTAAAATATAAATATATATCGTTAATAAACGTGATACGTTAATTAAACATGTCTAAAATGATTTTTATATGGGTATATTGAATCTATAATTTTTTTGTCAAATATATACATATGATCTCTATACGTAAAAGATATCTCGAGTTTTATTGATTATTGTTCTAAGCTCGGGTTCCCAACTAATAAGTACTCTATGCATTATTGAAGTACCACTGCAAGACTCCGTTAGAAAACAAGTCTTTGGTATTTTGTTGACGAAAAAATCTTGCAGAACTAGGATGCCTTCAAAGGTTATGGGAAAGGAGTACAATCCCTTTCCCTCACTTCCAATAAAATTCTACTTTTATAAACTGTCCTCCCATTCTTATAAACTATTTTTAGTAAGTGCTCGTCATATTTTTTTTTTTCTAAATGGACTCGAGCATTGAAGACATAAAGTGGAAGATAAATCGAGCTTTATTGCTCGTCCGATGATTGAGAAATAAAAATCACTCAGAGACCAGTAAAATAAGAATTATTGATCATTATTCGTTTTTATTGTCAAAGAAACATACAACGACAGTGCAAGACCAGAGACAAATATAATTAAAATAACATTAGGATTCGTAGGCAATGGAACATTCTTTCTAAAAAAATTGTCTATTTTGATAAGGCGTAAAATGTATAAATTTTTTTACAATCAAACCTTAATGTCATGACCAATTTATTGAATAATCATCGGTGATAGCACTAAATACTAACGAAGAATAAAATACATAAATTCTCAATAAATTCATTTGAGTTAAAACATATAAATTACAAAGTGAGGCGCCGTGCTACTGACCCCAAGGGTTTAATCCAGCTGTGATAGATAATTATTTATTTTGTTACTGTAGCTGTGAGTCAACCCTGTGGGTCCAGGAGCCCTTCTGGTCCATCCAGCCTCAATGAAGTGGGTACTCTTAATTTTGGAAAAATCTAGTTGTTGAGCGTGTCCTAGAACAACAAATCAACTCCATGTATAACTATTGCTCAAGAAAAATAATAATTCCTTACTGACTACTGAAACCTTAACCCATCATGGGTTGTAAGTGGTATCAGCAAAAAAAAAAATACATTTCTAAACATAAAGTAGCAAAATAATGTAACTACATTATATCTCATTACATTTCTTTTCAAAAACTAATAGAAATGAGCATACATTTAGATATTGATATAAAAATTAACTTTATTTACTTATTCTTACAATTTAATGTTTTGTTTTTTTTATTGAACAACTTTATTTACTTTTTTTCCCTTAGAAACCAGGTGAATGTTATAACACATTAATTTAGACTTCTCTCTTGTTTTTGTTTTTCCTTTCCTTCCATTTTCCCCTCATTATCTCAGCGTGCCTTTGTTTTCTTCCGTCTGTAGAAAATACTTTATTTACCTATTATTACAAAATAAATATTTATAGATCAATATTCACACAGATTCATATTCACTTATTATTACAATTTAATTTTTTTCTAGTCGCTATATAATGGATCCTATCTATATAATGGATTCCTATACATGTATATATATATATATATATATATATAATACTTTTAAAGATTTTCGTATTAATTTCACTTAATTTTTTATCATTTTAATAAATTAGTTAATTATTTTTTCCTTATAAAAGATAAAAAACAAATATAAAATTATGAAGAGAAAAAAAGTACTTTTGTAGTTTATTGTATATACTTGTTGCAATATCGCAGCTATAAAATGGATTGATTTATTATTATAGAAAAAGAGCAACAAAACAAAGATATAGAAGTAACTTAATTTAAACGAAATAATGTTTTTTTATTAAAAGTCGTTATGCTTTATAATAAAGCAATTTATAATAAAATACAGTACAATGCAATATAACAAAATAATAAAAAAAATTACAAGAAACAATTTATTTTATAATACTTAATAAAGTTTCTCAGCAATGAAATCGATTGATTTACCATTATATATAAAAAAAAAAAAAAATGAATAAAGAAAGGCTAGAGAAGTAAATATCTAAAATAAATGAAACACCTTTTTCTTCTTTTATATATAAAATAAATCAATTTAGAAAAAAATAATAAATAATATGAAACAATTTATTTTTAAATTAACCAGTACTTTTTTTTATTTTATTATACTTAATATCATTTCTCCGTGATGAAATCGATTGATTTACTATTTTATATTTAAAAAACTGGACATACGGAGTTGAGCTTTGGGGCTCCTCTAAACCATCAAATTCCTCCAGAATCCAATCCTTACAGTCCAAAATCCTTCGTAAAATCCTTAATGCTCCTTACTTTGTCACAAATCAAGTCATCCATCAGGACCTCAATATTCCATATGTTGCCGATTTGGCCAGAACCAGATACCGTTCCTTCCATAATAAACTTCTCAACCACCCAAATCCACTTGTTTCTAACCTGGCTTCTCCTTCATTACCTAATAATCCTCCTAGGCGTCTGAAAAGAAGATGGCCTCGAGATCTTCTTCTCTAGAAATGTTATTGGAGTTCTATCAGAGGGTAGATTCTCCACATGTTTTTATCATGTTACTATGTCACCTACAGCAAATTTACTTGTTGTATATATGTGTATACAGGTGTAAATATCAATAAATAAATTATTAAAAAAAAAAAAAATATTTAAAAAAAGAACCAATAAAGCTAGGCTAGAGAAGTGAATATCTAAAATAAATGAAGCACTTTTTTTTGGTCACACATGGTCGTTATGCTATCTTTTTTATATATAAAATAAATCAATTTAGAAAAAAATAATAAATAATATGAAACAATTTATTTTAAAATTAACCAGTACTTTTTTTAATTTTATTATACTTAATTTAGTTTTTCAGTGATGAAATCGATTGATTTACTGTTATAAAAATCATTAACAAAGCAATACGAAGTAAGTGAACATATAGTTCCTTTTCAAGGAAATGTATTTCTTAAGAAGATAAATATTTAAAAAAAATAGAAATATAAAACAATTGGATTTAAAGGAGAACAGTAATTCATTTTATTTTATATATTTAACACAGTTCATACAATTTATTGTTAAAAAAAAATATAGGAAACATTTCAAGAAATCTAAAGTTTTTTTGTTTTTTTTCAGGACCATGGTTGATATTTAGTCATATCCTCCGAATGGTTAATTTTCAAATTCAAAAATATTCATAAAATGATTTAAATGACAGCGCAATATGTAAATAGTGTTTATTGTACGAAACAATAAACACTATTTACATATTTGTTTATAAATGTAACTATTTGTTCAATAATCGAAAAACTATATTTTACCTAACAATTTGTTTCTTTGTGCATAAGATTGTATAATAATTTGTTCTTTGTATTTGAAGGGTCAGTTGAAAAAATCATTGAGTTGAAGAATTAAATTATCTACTCATACTTAAAACTGTGCAGCAATAAACATTTATGGAATTTTGTTGTGACATAATTTCCATTCTTGCCATATCATAAATTAATAACAGTAGTATTTTATTATTAAATATTTATGTGTTTTTTTTTCTCAGCTACTTTATTTTCCAAAGACATTTTAAATATAGCTTTCTGAGATTAGGCTACATATGGACATACCAAGGGAAATTCTTTATTTTAAAATTATTAGTATATTTACTCAATAATACTGACCAAATAATTGAAGGTTTTATGTAATATTAGTTAGTCAAATTCGTTAATTTTTTAATCAACAGCGCACTATACTTCGTTAAGATAAAGTTTTTCAATTTTTCTTCATTTTCCCCCAAAAAATATAAGAAGTAATTTTCACTTATTTTGTGAAATATCGCAAAAAAAATATTCCTTCTTCTGGAACAATCATATTGAACGAACTTAATCATTAATTTCAGTTTGTATATAACTTTTAGGCTGAAATGTTCGCTTAAAAATGGCAGATGAAAAAAACATTGCAAATGAAATTTGAGTCAAAATTTGAAAGAACTGTTTAAGTTGTCATTATTATTTTGTATTAAATTCTAATTAAAACAATTAATATAAAATTCAAAAGGTGTGTATAGAACAGAAATATTTTATTAGGTTCATATACATCTTATTGCAATTTAATAAAAAATGAATAACTACCACTCGGACAGTTTAATTTTTTTAAACGATGATTTAAAAAAGTGCTAATTTTGCAAAAAAATATCATCACGATTTTCTAAAAAATCAAACGTTATGGGCAACAGATGAAAGTTTTAATTATTATTCCATGTTTAGGTTCAAAATTATGTTGTTAATATTATATGTCTAAAAAAAAAAATTGTCTTGTGTAAATACTCGTTAATGGATTCTTAAAATGAGCTTCGTCCATACGTTTCAAGATTTTTTTTTACAGGATATTTTTCTAGGTCATTGATTGCACTACTTAAGCTGGATGATTAATACATGATAAACATCCAAATGATATGTCATCAATGCAAGATTATTAAAACTGCTCCGGATAATATCATATAATTAAGATGATTAATTGGATTTAATTTTGCCTCGATATTCCTAATTCAGTCATATTGCATGACATCCCATTTAGGGACAAATTACAGAATGTTATTTTTAATTAACGCAACGATCTTATGCAGAATTTATAATTTATTTAGGACCTACATGACTTTTTTATATACCCTTAAATGGAATATTTCCCTTGTTAAAAATGTCATAAACTACATTAGTTCTAGACAGGTGTCACGCAACAGTATTCTACGCAGTGTATCTCATCATGTGTTTTTGTTTAGATAGTCAAATTCCTAGTAATCGCATCCAGTATGTCCTAGCAAATTGTCATAATACATTTGTCTCCCAAGCAGCTAAATACGTTTTCTATTTGTTTTTTCCTGGTTTAAGGCTGATATGTAGCTGATATTAAACGGATTGGAGATCTGCTTCTATCTTCATGTCACATTGTTTATTTAATTATGAGTCCTTTTCGATAAAATCGTATTTAGCCTTGCGACGGGTGCACTTCAATAAGTCACACTTCAGGGCGCAAGTATGAAAATAATACAGCCGTTATAAACTCATATTTTTTTAGTACTTTAATGATTAATATCAATTGTATGTGTAAGGGGCGTTTAAGACAAACTTTCTTTTCAACAACAAAGAGGTTTCTTTATTTAACGAAAATAATCTATTCCTGAAAATACCATATCTTTGAAAATGATTAGGGCAATTAGTTAGCCCAAAGAAATAGGAACTACTGAGTTTCACTCAAGGCTCGTAACAGAAAACATTTCTGCCCAGCCGGATTCGAACTCGAGTCCTTGGAATTAGTAGCATCGCGCCTTACCACGCTGCTACCCCGCTACCAATAGGAACTAATAAATTATTAAAATAAAAAGGTACCCCAATTACATTAGATCAGTTATTTCAAAGATTGCTCAGGTACAAGGATTTTTTTCTTTAGGAGTATGAACTCTTACCTCTTACTTGTCTATTCAACATTCTATAGATATAAGAAATCTAAATTTAACAAATAATAAAATCTTAACCTATTAGCCTTATACTTTATCTTGCCGATTTTCAGCTCTTAATTCTTCAATGCAGTCAGTGTATATTTTGTTTGTATATTGACCGCATGTAAGACAAGGTACAAATAATGCAAGTGTTTGCTGTGAATCTTGTTTTATTTTAAGCATAGTCGACTTCTATTTCTTCCAGTGCACCCCCCTCTGCACCATTGTCGTTCCAATTCTTAAAAATCTTGAACTAGCGAAAAAGGAGAGCCCCACTCATCGATCATGTGCGTTCAAATTCGCCAAATACTATTTCACATGTATCAAAGTGATACTCCCGAAATAGTATGTATTAAAATGATACTCGCGCCCGTCAATGAGTTGATTTCAGTAAGTTGTATTTTATTTTACATATTATCGCATTTGACATGATTTAGCATTGTTTTTTGATTATAAAAAAAACTATACAATTGGATTTTATACTGCTAGTATTGGGTCGCTTCATATCAAAATAAAAAGGTTTTTTAGATATAAAAGTTTAACCAATCAAAAAATTTACAGCGTACATGCCATACATTTTCCCCAACGTGTCATAAACTTTTCAAACTCTGAACTGAAAAATCAAGATGTAACTGAAAGATGTAGAAAACAGAATGTATATATAGGTAGTTGAATAAGTAAAAATAATATAATTAAGGAAATAAAATAAAAATTTGAAGTTATATAATGCAAAGGAATATGAATAGTTTAGTTTATTAATAATTCAAAATTAAAATTAAGGAAAGAAAAAAAAAATTAAATGAATAAATGAAAAATAAAATTGAGAGAAAGAAAATATATGTAACTGATGAAATATTTAACCATAATATTAGAATAACGAAGCAAAATACAAAGTTAAGTTAGACAAAAGAAGTGAATTGAAAATATATCGATATATCTTATAGCAAAGTATTTCATAAAAATTTCGGTTTGTTCCATATTGCATATCAGCTTAAAATTATTTTTATGTCATAAAACGGCCGATATTGTCATTAAAAGATTATTTCGGCTTTTTTATTATGCATATATTTTTTCATTTATGATGATGATGATGAATACCAGTATTCCATGTCAGAGACTCGAGGCAGACTCCAGAAGGGTTGCTAGAGGAACAATAGCCGCCTCCAGATCTCATCTCTTGTGATTTATGTCAGGATTCTCCTGCAGCCTTCACCCACTCAGGTAGTTCTTCTGTGTCTTCGACTTCCAGGATGTAGTCATACTCTCAACATATAACCATTAAAGATATGATAAATTCGACGATAAAGCCTAGAATAAACAATTTTCAAACTTTTCATTTTCCATTCTTATGTTTTAGCTTGTGTATTGTTATGACTTGTTTTGATAAATATATACCGTTATCAATATATTTTAATGTGAACAGGGACGTAAATAGTGGAGGAGGAGAGGAGAGGGAGCAGAAAGAATGTCAATTGTAATACAAAAATGTAAATCTATTTTTTTCTAGGAATCTTTTTAAAGTTTATTGGCATATTAATAAAAGAAAGAATAGATACGAAATACTCAAAATAAAATGAACTTGATAATGGAACGATAATGATAATAATAATAAACTTAATAATACTTGTTATGTATTATTAATTTATAATGTATATTTACTTAATATGTGTGTAATGAACTACTTACACAATACTTGGTGTGATCAAGAACATCTAGGCCAACTTTTTTAATTACTGGAACTAACATTGGGGGTCTCTGTTTACACTCTCACCTAACAGGTATTTTTAATTTCTTTACCTCTTATTTCTCCTCTTTTTATTACTATTTTCATGATATTGTTTGATTATTTCTTAATTCGTTTATATTACCATTTATTGTGATTATTCTTTTCATATTGTGAAATCTTGCTTTCAAACCCTCATCATTCTCATCATGATATCTCTTACCCACCCCACGTTCTTTTATTTACGTTAGATTTGTATACTGAAATTTCGAAACTAACTGAATACATGTTTTTGATGTACAATTTTAATTTATCATTAAAAAAAAGTGATTGCTTTTTTTTGTTTTATGGCCCAAGTTCTCCATTAAAATCCGCTCAATAATCAACTCCAACATATTTTATGGAGATTATAAATTTATTTTACAATCAATCCTTTATTAAAGATATAAAGAGAATATATTTTCTCTACTTTCTAGAGAGGATAGAAAAGTCTCCATATTTATCAATTTATGAAATTTTATCTTTCCTTAATTTTCAAGAAAGTGAAAATACATTTTCCACTTTTCCTTAGATTCATCCCCTCCTACACTATCGACCGACAATGAGGGAGGCCTACCTGGATACTGACAGAGCAACGACGAAGCAGATTAAGCCATTGACAGGATTAGAAATCTTGTTTACGAACGTCCCTCAGGACTAAGGACGATATGCAAATGTTCTTTATTGACGTCCTCCAGAATATCGACGTTTTATCGAAATCGAATTAGGTTCCCTCCTGCCAATTAATGTCCTAGCGCTGCTCCCAGCGGCCACAGTCTGCGGTTCCAGCCTCATCGTAGTCTGTGTTCAAATAGCCTTGTGGTAGGTCTGAGCTAATATGACTAAAGCAAAAATCTCAGCAGGATAAACTTATAAACAAAGAAATGGTATCAGCATCTGTACATACATATCTTAATCTAATTTTTTAACATTTTTTTTTAGTGTATTATTTTTTATTGATTGTATGGAAAAAATGTAATTTTTTTGAGACCAGTCGATGTACATAATAAAATAATTTTTTTGTACAGGAAAAATATTCCTTAATACTTTTCCAGACTACGTTTCGGGCATCCACCTATTATGTAGTCCAATCTACAAATTATTTTTATACAATTGACTGTATGAAGTAAATTGTAGGAATATACTCCGGATAGGGGTCAATAAAGGTATCAATAGTAACAGAAAACTATTTATTGTTATTCAACGTTTCGCCTCACTTTGCAGGGTTTCTTCAGAGTGTCCGATTAAATCTAAGATGATAACGTATGATCTTTGTTTAGTTGATCACAAAGTTATCATCTTTGTTTCAATCTGACAACCCTGACGAAGTCCTTGAAAGTGGAGCGAAACGTTAGTTTACAATAAATAGTTTTCTTTTACTATTATAATACCTTTATTGACCGCCACCTGGACTATCTTCCTACAATCTACTTCATAGGTCAACTATCTCCTTCCAATACAAATTATAACATTAGAAGATGTTAGACTTTGTTAACGTTTACTTAGTGTTGGATCTAATGCTTACCTTAATATTTTACGAAAGGTTATATTGAAACATATTGCTTGAATATATTTATAAAATTAAAGCTATTTGTAGTCTTCCATCAACATGACACTATCCTGCATATTGAACAGAGATCATTTATTTATTTGATAGTGTTTAGCCTGATTAGGTTCGCTTAGAGAAAGGAAGTACCAAGAGTTATTTTCCTATGGAAAAAAATAAGTAATATTAATACAAAATATTTCAAACCCTTAGCAGTAAATAATGAAATCAATAAATAAATATCTTTAATGGTAATTATTTTCTAGGATAAAAAAAATACTTATAGTTAATATAATTTAGGGGGAAAAAAACAACCAATTTTGACAACGAATAATATAAAATTATCATTACTTATATATTTAGCAACAATAATTAATGTATCACGTTTTATGTTGGATTAATATAGACTAACAATAATTGATCTATATTTAACGTATTTCCAAGCAAGGTTGTAAGTTGCTTTGCAATCTGTTATTCTACGATTATACAATTATTATTATTCAATGATTACAGAGCATGATCCAGAAACGTTATTTGATATTTATTACAAGTAAAATTCAAATGAGCCCCATAGTTCATTCATTAGTAATTGAATAATAATAATAATTATGAATACATTCAGTCATTTTAGACATTTTACAACACAATACAGTTGTCAGTTTTAATTAAGAAGCAAGCTAGGAATTATATTCATCTTTATTACTTCAAATATTGTATACTTTTGTTGAGGTTATTACCATACCATCTTACCTGGCTCACAGTTATGTTTCTGACAACGTCAGTGTTGTCAAAAATATGAACATTTCAAGCATGTTTATACAAACAATAGATTATTGAAGAAGACACCCTTTGAAGTAGAAGTGGCAGGTTGGGATCCGCTACTCCATTGTCTAAGCCTGACAGCGGCCGTTGGATCTGAGGACAAGCGCTGACCCGGAACACCATCTTGACAGGCAGTGGAAGATTGCGGCAGGGGTCAGTTGGAGTTGTTGGGAAAGGATGAAGTAGTTCTGAATAACAATAGAGATATAGAATATTTTAAATATTAATAAAATTAAGAGAAAGGAAAAAAAAGAAAAGAAAAACAGAAGAATCACAGATTTCTAATATGGTACAATATGTAAATGGTTAATCGTACACGAATCAAGCAGAATATGGTCTAGGTGATGGTCAGAATAAACTACAAAAAAAAAATAGTGTACATTTTAATCCCTGATGTGTACCTTCACTTTAGGTTGAAATGTCAGTTCTTGATAACTATTTAGTTGTTATTTTCCATGACCACAGCCTGGATCTTCTTGATTCCTGATGTATCATATTTCAAAGGATTAGTTAATACTTTTCTAGAATTTTCTTGTGTCAACAAATAAATTGACCACGTGTTACTGTTTCTGGACATTGATTCTAATGTCACCAAGGGCGTATTACGAATAAACTATTTGCATGAACTATATGCAAACTAAAGGCGCAAAGGTACTTTCGAGAGTCTTATTTATGTTTTTGCTTTTAACAGCTCCCAGAATGGGTTAAGAAATACGGGGTTTAATTTCATATTGGAGATAATTTAAACAAAGCCCTTGACTTCAAAATAACAAAAGGAAAAATAATTATTTAGTAAATAAAATATAATTTACAAAATAATTAGCCGTTAAAAATTATTCAAGGCAGACTTATATTGACCTACACATTAATATTCTTGTTCTGATAGAATTTCCAAATCCTTAACCAGAATGATTATTTAGACCATACATTAATTAATCAGATTTGTTTAATTAATAATTTCAATTTATGTTGAATTTGGAATTTAACATTTAGGAATGTGAAAATCATAAATTGTTAACAAAGAAAAAAAGAAATATTGGTTTTATACATGATATAAATCTAATTTTATATATTTCTTTCGTTAAAGTACCCAAATATTTTTTAAAAAAATAAAATCACTTCATAACAGTGAAATAGTAGAGACAGCTATGCCCGATTTGCAATCACCATGACATTTATGTTAGATACCGATTTGTTATTTTTTATAGTAGTTGTCTCCATCTGATTAAAAGGGTAAGGTTTACATGCAGCTAGAGGTAGTAGATAGCAATTGATATTCAAAGCTACTCAAGGTACAGTTCGAGATCAAATGGGACGAGATAAATATTGCTAAGTGTACAGTTGCATTAGTATTTGATTCCATTTTATTTTCTAATTGTCTTATTGTTCTATTTATTTACCTCTAAAAACAAAAAAATCAATAAAAATCAAAACTGTTAAATAAACTAAGCCGACAACAATGTGTTTTTTGTAGTAAACCATCTTAAAACCACATTGATGGTAAACACTTAGTACAAGACAGAAAATCTAGAACAAAAATAATAAATATAAGGTAGCTCTTTTGTTTTGAAGCTCCAATTTTTTTTTACTTCCTGTTCTCAATATCTCTTGGAAATTAAACTCTTTTAGATAGGTTTGATACACCGTTAGAACGCTGATAAGCTCGAAAATTCATTGCGTGAGATTCTAATGAGTATTTCTGGAAATCATTAATTCTTACTTATTTTCATTAATATAATTACCTAGCGAATTTTATGCGAATAAAAGTTGATTCAGGGAAAACTTAAAAAAAAAAAACTATGTCTCTACAATGGTTGGAGATAGAAAGTAGAGGTGGCAATCGAAATCATTTATAGTAAAATATTCCTACCCCCTCCCCCATTTATTTACTGGTATTTCCTCCAGAAATACTTTGAATGGTGTATTTGCAATATATGTTTTAGATAAAATATTGTAATGTGTATATACTTTTATAAATATATAACTATTTTATTTTATTTATTTATTTATTGAAATTTAAAACTGTACAAAAAAAAAAATAAATAAATAAAAATACAATCAGTAAATTTAATGAAAGTTTCGAACACTTGATAATCTTGGGAATGAACCACCCAATGGTGGTGCTTCAATTATTAATTTAAACTAGAAGGTCCCGTGGCCATCTTCTTTTCAGACGCCTCGGAGGATTATCAGGTATTGTTAAGGATGAGAGGTTAAAAACTATAAGGAGTTTAGAATGAAAGGACGTATATCTATTTCGGGTCAGGATTTTGGATAGTTAGGATTGGATACGGGAGGAATTTGATGGTGCCACAGAGCTGTATGATTATCGTAGTTTAAAACAATTTAATTTGTTTTTTAGAACATATACATGATAGTTCTTTCACATCTTTTTCGGTAATATTTTATTTTTTCCCACTTAATCACACATTCAGGTGCCGATACAAAATACAAAAGAAAATCTGTTCAGATTGTGCTATAGAAAAAAAAAAAATTGCCGGAAATTAAATAACTTGGAACATATTTACAAAAGAAATTTGAATAACAGTCAGGAATGAAGCCTTCATACATCACTTCATTCACGAACTGGTTGTTAGTTGGGCTCGGTGCATACCGGGCATTTCAGAGCGTGCCACAGATGTTTTTAAGAAGATCGGTTCTAATATTTTTTTTTATAAGCTACTATCTGATGCGCGTCTCTTAAATATTTCCGATTCTCCAAGAGGATTGAGATATCTATACTTCATCGAATTTCGTGTTCTAAACGATTTCGAATCTCTGCGTGCGACCCAGTTAACTGGTCCTAAAAATGTCAAGCTATAATAAACGCCAGCCACTTTGCTATCAATAACTACTTTAGGATATGTGAAAATGATGTAATTAACATATGAAACCTGTTGGTGAAATTATATATAAGTTATGGTCTGAGTCAGCTGTTACTTTGATGTCAGCTGACTGAGAAGATCAGCTGATCGAATGTATATAAAGAGATGTATTGAACACAATAAAGCCAGTATTTTAAACCAGTTCAAGCGAGTCAGATCTTATTCCTTCTTCTCTTTTTTAACATTTTGCTTTCGCCGATACTTAAGTTATATACATATTCTATTCGTTTAATATTGATATAAATCATATATTAGGTCTTGCTAGTTTGTAATTTTTTATTAGTTTCCTCTTTAATATTTTATACCCACGTGCTAATTTGAAACATTGAAACGTGGTTCATATGGTTAATAATGACAATAATAATGTAATATTTCTGTTATTATTACATTATTAATGTTTTTATCTGTTGAAATTAGAATATCTTTTATAGAATATTTTAGTAGGGCTCAATATTTCTTTGGGAATTTAAATATAATGTTTATAATATTCAATTCAACATGTTGTGTAAACAAACACAAAAATGTGTTAATAAATTACAGAAAATCGTGCTTATCAAATTAAAAGGAAAAATGGAAACACTATTGTATTTATTTTGACGATTTGACCACTTAAAAAAGTTTCTCATGGACTCTCTATAGAGGATATACACGAGGATGAGAATTCGATACGTAGCATAACATAGATGAAAGAACGAAAGTTTATCAGAGAGAAAATAAAGAGTAGTATTGACTAAATGAACACTAATTTACAGACAAAAATAAAATAAAAAGTTAAATTAAATTACTGGGAATAATAATTGGAGTTAACAAAAATTTATAAATAATATGAGAAGGATCCGATCTAGTAATATGGTTATTTAGGCGGATTTAAATTTTGGGCGCCTTTAAGCCAAAGCCATTTCGCGGTCCTTCATATTGGGTCCGGTAATATAGCCCAAGCAGATAATATTTATTAAAATTTCGATTTTTTTCTCAAAACATCATGAAAATCAAATTCATCATTTTAGTAAATTGAATTGACTAAAGGGACTGGAAATAAGTTTAATCTCTTCGATCAATATCACCACATAAATGTATATAATGTACAATAAATGTATGGATTACACATTATTGAGCATTTAAAATTAATGATAAATAGATAAGTAGATGTATAAATTTATATAAGTTACGGACTGTCAGCTGACAGGTCCATATCAGCTGATCGAGAACAGCTGACCGATTGTATATATATAGACGGACAGGCTCCGCAAAT
>NW_027106339.1:846742-854149 GCF_000696795.3 Halyomorpha halys | reverse complement strand
AAGCTAGAATTTTACATATTTACATAAAATAAATAGAAATTGGCTTTATCAATTATATAATATATAGGTTTTCTATTTATGCACATTGCTTTGTATTTTTTATATTGATATATATAATAAATAATTGTACTAATAATTATTATTTGATCTTAGACTAAGTACACTTAGATTTCAATAAGACTCTCGAATACGTTGAACCAACAAGGACCAACCGTTATCCCGCTAACCCAGTAGGAAGGGCATCCCGTAGTTCCCGGACTCCTGGCTGTTCTGCACTTCGAGTTCCCGACGACACTTCTTCTGGAAGGAGGCCCGGGGAGTGCTCCATATAGGGACAGTTCCCACAGCTCTCCCACCATTAGCAACGACCGTGGGAGCAAAGGAATCTCCTCGTCTCTGAGAGCCGTTTATTGGGAAGTAGCGGGAAACTTTGTCTGTGTGTACTGGCGCATCTCTTGTCTTCTAAGGGAACTCGCTAAGAAATGGGAATGGCGGAAAGGAAGGTTCAGAAAAAAAGGAATAAGAAAGAGAACATCGAGATCTCAAGCTAAACCCTTAGAAAAGAAGAACGATTTATACAATATTCGATTAGTACTTTTTTGAAGTGAGCACCAATCCACGAGCTTTTATTATGTTATAAATTATTAATATTATAAGAAAAATCTGTATAATTTTATACAGATAGACACAATATCGACAAAATCATTGACTATTTGTTTTTTAACACAGTCCTGGGTTCTGAACTAGAACATTTGATATGGTTAGTGATTTTTTAAACTTTTTATTCTTGATTTTTGGCAAATTTTATCATAATGGAGAATAAAATTTCATTAAATATATCTTATATTTTCATTTTTCTACAATCTTATATTTTTCAATTCAATTGTTTCTTATTTTTTTTTTAAGTTAGATGAGGTATGTAAATATGTTTCTTTCATAGTAATAGTTTATTGTGTATATTTTTTAATTTAATTATAAGGTTAGATCAATAGGTTATATCATATTTTGTTAATGTATTCTCTTCTTAAGGGATTGTATATATTAAGAATTCTATTTATTTTATAGTTATTTAAAATTAATTACTTCTTTTGCATTTGTAAACATAATCAGTAAAATAAAAAAAAAATAATAAATTTATAACTCCCTTCATTATCCATTACATGAATTTTTTTCCTTAGTAGTAATTATATTTTATTTTTTAGATCCTAGATTTTTAATTTTCATAATATATAGTTTTCCTTTAATTTTAATTTTCTCGATCTTGCCCTTTTAATTTTTTTCATGATTTTGATTATATGTAATATTCATGAGTAATAATTTAATTTTAATTCTATAAATCTTAATTTTTTAACTTTTCTGTAAGTCTGATAATATTATTGAATATGATACGACATTGGCCATTTAAGTATAGATACCGCACAGCTAAGCTATGAATTAATGCTACGGTATGAATATAAAACCAATTTAAATATGCTAGTTAAATATAATTTGAACTAATAAAATGAAACAAATTGAAATAATTTAATCGAGGGGATCCTGAGGTCTTTACATAAAAAAAAAATAAAATGTATAATCTTTTAAAAATTTTATTTTAATACTTAGGTCCGAATTAATATTCTAGGTCACATCTAAAATACATAAATTTTTTTTTTTGGTATCTATAAATAGTCATTATGTGTTCCCCTATTATGGATATTTCTGTTTTATAAAATAATTACTTATTCACAATTTTTCTTATCTGAAAATAATTCTGTCATTAAAATTTTCTTCATTTACAACAAACAAGCAAGGATAATGTAATCTTTAAAACACTATGTATTTATTCCAATGAGTATTTTTAGGAACTAAGCTAATAAATACACTGAACTTGTATTAACCGACATCAGCTGTATTTTATAAATGAAATCATTAGTTATACATCAGGAAATAATTTCAAAATTCTTAGTTGTAGGGCAGCGCAGTGGGACTGTGGTAAGGCACGATGCTACTAACTCCAAGAACCCTGGTTCAAATCATGCTGAGAGGAAAAAAATTTTCTGTTACACTATAGCCCTGAGTCAACCCTATGGATTCTGGAGTCCTCCTGGGGTCCACCCTTAGTTGGGTAAAAATCTGGCGGTCGAGCGTGATTCTGACTAAATCACCTCCATGTACAACCGTTGGTCTAGTAACAGTACTTCCTTATAATTTACTGCAGAATTTACACTTCTTGGTTTGTACAGATTTTAATTGATCTTATGATTCTAGCTTGTCGTTGCATCCTTCACAAGACCCGAATAATTAAAAGTGTTAGATAAATATTTTATTTTTATTATTGTTGTATGTTATTTATGTAGCAACCGATAGTACTGCCATTTGGTCTGACCACATTTGGTATATTTTGCTAAATAAATAAATAGTGATGGCTGTAGAGTAGCTGACTAAGTGAAAAATTCTTTAGTATTTTAAATTTACCCTTATAATACATATATCCGTTTTTATTTCAATTATTTTTTCAGAATTATAAATAGTTACTATTTTTAATATATATTTTATAATTAACAATAAATTCAGTAGAAATTTCGGTCATGAAGATAGCTGCAGGAGAAATTACCTATTGGTTGAACTCCAGCAAATGTTTACTGACATATGGTCCTGGAATCATCTTTTTCTTAAACCATCTGGGAGGACTATAAAAAATGTAGCGAACCAGGGGTTTTGTTTTAAATTTTTTTTATTTCAGGTAATTGTCAAATGTATTTTTTATAAATATGACTTACAATAGCATGACAATTTGATAATAAATATTTAAGTACACTAAATAATAAAAATATTTTCTAGTTTATTCGGTTTGATACACATCTTTTTTTACTTTATCATCCTTTTACCATTTTTGTTTTATATCTATAATATACCGAACTCAGCTACGCATTTACATGAAGAATTTTTTTTTCTGCTATTGAATATCTGGAATATACTTGCTATCTGAAATCATTTTAAGGTGCCACACTGGTAGGTTATGTGAAAGAAGGCAGATTTAGAGAGCGCTGAAAGAGACTTCTGGCTGCTGAGGAAGTATCTCTGCAAGGATCTAAGGACGTGTGGAGATGTGGCTGAGTGTGATAGTGGTCATACTGTGCCTAGGTCTATCTCTAGCAGTTACATGACACTCATGGAAGTCTTTGCTAGATAATTTCACATAGATAATACAGTTTTAATTGTAATATAATTTAGTTTATTGTCGTTTAAAAATGTGGTGCGGTTGGGGCATCACACATCGTCTTCGCTTACCACCTAGAAAGATGGAAATTCGTTAAAGATATGCGTCAGAAATCATTTTGTTTTCTTAGAAGCTTTTCTAAACTGTGAAGGAATAGACTATATCAATGCTTTCACCTCAGACTAAATTCAGCACCGGATAAAGTATTTTTAATTCAATTCTGTTATAAGCTATGTATTTGCAAACGGCATTTAAGTTGGACCTTTTTATTCAAAAATATATGACAAATTTCTGGTCTCAGGAACAATGTTCATTGTGATTCTATTATTATAATCCTAACTAATTTCACAATTAGTTACAAAAATTTGAAGTAACAAAAGTTTCAATCTTGATCAATATTCTTCAGATAATAAACAAAAATATATATATTTAATTTAAAATAAAATGATTATTGGATTTTCAGTAAAATAAAAAGCAACAAAACTAAATAAAAAATCAGACTTCCTCATGATGCAAAAAGTGAGTAGCTCCAATTTTCAGTTCCTGAATATGGGTTCCTCCACTTGTTTAACTGGCATACTAAGGATGTATCCTATTAACAAGAAATCAGTCGGATCTGCCGAAGTACAAGAGTTTGTCTCTGTGAATATAAGAGCAGTAGAATGTGTGTCCTGGATACAGAGCTGCAGAATGACTATTTTTTTTTTATTCTTCTTAATCAAAATATTGAATTTTATTCTATAAAAGTATAGATAATTATTTTTGTGAATAATTTAAAAAATAATAATAATTAGGATTGACTATTGCCGTTTCTCTCTTACATTATAGTTGTTATTATGAAAGTGTCATAAAATAAACAGGTTTCTTCAATATTTTTAGTTTGATCCGAAAAACCGTCTTTGGATATCGTTTAATTTGCCAAAATTTTGTATAATGTATCGATTCCTCTATTATAAAATATTTTTCATTTGATTCTTCTGAATAAATAATATACAGGCAGAACAGATTCGACGAGCTGACAAATTGCAGATCCGAAGCCTCAATCTGATTGGTACGGTTACCGGAAGTGGAGAGGACGTCCGTCAACCAACAGGACGCGAGTCGGCAAAAGTGTCATTTGCATGCGCGCGCCATTGTTGTTGCGAGCATAACTCACCCGCCTCAGGAAACACATGTCCCGCCCCCGCCAGATTTACTGACTCGATGTATCGATATAAATCATACTCTTCCGATCCGGATCGAGGATCATTAAGTTTGATAACTTCCCGCTCTCTCGGTAAATCCCCTCCACCCTTCAGACCGCAAAAAAAAATAATAAAAAAACCAGCGAGGGAAAAGCTGGCCTATGATGTATTGTCTTAGTTGTTCAGACAAGCCATCCTCCCTCTTTCCCGTCCCCCCCCCCCACAAATTTAATTTCACTTTTCTCGAGATAACTCTAATAAATAAAGAGAAGAACCTGAAGGAAAGGCGAATTGTATTAAAGCATCGCCAGCTCCAATTTATCGCCCCTTCTTATTCTTTCTCATTTATTTTTTAATTATTCTATCCTCCCCTTTTTTCGCCTTTTCGTCGCTTCAATAACTCTATTAATTGTTGATGTCTTCTTAAGACATCCTCTTATTTCTTCGTCAGATTATTTAATGATCCGAAAATAACACTTGTTTCTTTAAAAAAAAAAAGATGCTTTGTTGGACCTCCTTTTCTCAGTAGAAGAATTGCTAAAAATGGTTTTTAAATTATTTATACTTATAACATAAAGTTTATAGTCTAAATAAATCAGGAATGACTGATTCTAATAATATTATGTTAACTAACATACGCTTATTAACGTTAAGTACCCCAATCGACAGGCTCGGTTTTATGCAATGTAAATAAGCCTATCATAAGAATCTACGTAAATACATTTTTAATGATACATAATTTCAAGAGTATTATTAATATAAATTCAGTAATAGAAGATTGGATAAGGTAGAGCCAAAATTATATATATTTTTTCTAAAATATACATCTGGTTCAAATGAGTGAGGGTAGGTCATAATATTTTGGGAAAACGAAGCTTAAATTTGAAGCATTTTGGTAAAGTTCCAGGTTTTTATTAGTTACATAATGATCCTATCGTATATCCCTTGACTATTTATTAATATGCTTTCGTAAAGAAGTACTTATTAGAGTGATTTTAAAATGTTTTAATTGTGTTTAACTATTTATTCATTTTTTTGTTGGCTTAATTTATGTTGAAACGTTTGTTATTAATATACTTTTGAATATTTATTTGAAATGTAATAAACTATTGAAAAGAATTAGTTTCATATGACAGTCATTATTGCAGAATGTGGGGTGCCACTCTACCAGGTTGTACAGGCTTCCTGAGGTAAATAAGTAGTGTTAATAATTCTGACTAGAGAATGATAAACAATAATTTTACCAATATGAATTTATAATAATTTTAGCTAAACTATTTTAAGACGTATAGTTGTATAGTAAACATTTTCTGAAGTATTAGTTATTCTAATTCACACTCCAAATGTACGGTCTGCTTTTCCATGATTTTGATGATCTTCATCATGAAGAAAACATAAATGATACTTGAATTCATCTTATGTGTACTTTTAGATAACTTAAACTATAACAAAATCTGTACTTGTCTCTTTGAAATAAATCTGCACTTCGACTTGTCAGTATATAAAGCAGCGTGCAAATTTAAAGGACCTTCACCATGGTACAATTTTTTGAATATTGAGATAAATTTAATTTTTCAAGGATTCATTTTTAAATACATTTTTTAAACAGAGTTAATATACTTTGATATTTAGAATAATTTGCTTTTACAAAAATAGATTTTACCAAAAAAATTAATATATACAATATATTCCCACCACTTTTGTTTCTAACATTTTCTTAAATGCATGCTGGAGAGTGTGTATGAAATCTTTCCATAACCTGGTTGCACAGGTATCACAACCATAAACATGCTCAGTACTTTAATTTCTGTTTTCTAAAGTTCTGAGACTAAAGTCTTGTTTTTTTTTTGTACTCCTCGAAAAAAATTTTCAAAATAAAATTAAAACTAAAAATCTCAAAGTAAACATAAGCACAAGAGTATAATGGCTCTAGTATCTGTTCTCGTTATACTTGTTATGGATCAAGTAGGAAATATTTTCTTGAAATTTTATAGCCGAAGTACATACTTGTCATGACATGGTTACTTCTGAAGTAATTTTTATAATTCCTACACAAAAATAACGGAATCATTTAAGTTAATATAGATAACAATGTTTTTAAAAAGTTAATTTTGGAGAAAGAATACATTGACATATGTAGGAACGTTTTAGTCAGTATTTTTTTTCATTATATTACAGTTGCTTAAATGACAAAAACATTGATAGATGGTTATATATGAAATATCTTTATAAAAAGCACAGATTTTTCTTAATTGAATCGATTTAGAAATGTTGAGTAGATAGTTTGATATATTTATTAATTGATAAAATCGTATAAAAACTTTTACTGACCGAATTACATTTTTCTACTAATTATTATTATTATGAATATTTTCATATTAGGGGTACCGAAGTTTGATTATAAAACTTTAATAAATATAGTTGCAAAAGCTAGATGGACCAATGTTGACCTAAAAATAATATTAATTAGAATTACTCTCTAATCTATATTATATGAAATTAGTAAAAAAAATAATTATAATTCTTAATTGAAATTACTTGATGAATCACTGTTACTGAGAATGCGGTCCGTAATTATCATTGCTAGTTGAACCAAAATTATTGCAACTAAATAATTAATATCGTACGTGACCGCAATTACGTTTACCACACTTAAAGGCGCCACAGCAAACATGTCGTCTACTCAACACGCTTTACAACTAAGTTATGATGTAACTAACATTTATTTAATAAACAAAAAAAAATTTTTTCTGTTTTTTTTGAGAAAATGAAATTATATTTGGACTAACTTTATCTCAGGAATTATTGAAAATAAACTCTATGATGGCTGGAATCAAAGCTACCAGGTCATTCAAAACGTCCTGTCGTTTTTTTGGGGGAAATTATAAATAAATAAATATTTTCAAATAATCACCTTTATTCATCAAAATATCCACCGTTACAGTCGGTAACCTTCTCCCAACGAGATGGTAAAGCCCAAATTCCTTCCTTAAAAAACTGTTGATTTTTACTGCAAAAATAAGT
>NW_027106339.1:825682-845832 GCF_000696795.3 Halyomorpha halys | reverse complement strand
CCTTAGCCTCCTATTCATAAAGTATAAACATTTGTGTTTACATGGATAAAAGTTGTATTGAACGGAATTAATTAGCAAACACTCTAGAATCAAAATAAACAACGAACAAACGAAAAACGACAGGACTTTTTGAATGCCCTGGTAGTTAAATGCACAATTAATTAGTTTATAATGGTATTTCAGCTACTTGGAATACTTGTGGAGTTTTAAAAAATAAATATAAAAATATATGGTGGCCATTTTGAAAAACCTTCCATACCAAGGCTACGGACCTCCAGGAAGTGGTAAACTTTTTACAATTGCATTTATCAATCACATACAATTGTATTAATTTAAGTCCGTTGACAGAAATGAGCTTTTTTTTTTTATTTGCTTTTTTGATTTTTATGAGCTTTTTACACTAATTTCTGGTATTTTAAGTTACGTTTACTGAACTACATAAAAAATAATCATTTACACTGAATAATAATAATAATAATAATAATATAAAATATTAATATACAGTTATCTGCTTTATTTATTTTATTCATGTGTTAAAAATTTGACTTTATGTACCTATACATAACAGTCACAAGAATCAGCGATGTATGCAAATTGTATGTTAAGTATTCATAATACAGGCTAAAATGTTTAAAAGATTATTGAAATAACCTCAATTTCTATTTCAGTTTTTCGTTATATTATAGTTATTATATATGATATAGTATAATAGTTAGGCGTTGACAGATCCAGAGAAGGTTCTATATTTTTGATGCATCTCATCTATAAAAAAAATGGAAAATTTTAACTTTATATTGCTACTTGTATATTATGGAAGATGAAGACCATGAAGATCACTTCAGCCAAGACGATTTCCATTTCAGATTTTGTTGACCGTGATTCGTATTCATAAGAGTGTAAGGGTAGGGTTTCTGTCTACAGTGGCATTAGCTGTAAAACATTGGAAAGTCAAATCTAATATAGAATCTTGTAAAGAGTTTATTTTTTATTTTCATACTCTTGCAAACAGAAAATATCTGGCCCTCACTTCAGTTTTAGTGGATATAATATTTCAGTCTTATATATTTTAAAAACGTGTAACTCTTTACATTTCTAGCACAAGAACAGATGTAAAATACCACACAATAGAATGCACCATGAGTTTCATTGTCATTATAGGTAAATAAGAACATATCGCCAGAGCTTCCCTGAAGGAACGGGCGGAAGGACACAGGTATACTAATCCTGACTAATGTCTTGGCCACAATAGAAGGACTAACCGTGGCAGTGGTGGATATGTCACGTACTCCGCACTCACAGCCACTTTCCCCAATGCCTTTTTTATCACCCTTGCGGAATTCGGGTGGGTCAGGGTCCAACTTCTTTTCGTCCAAGGATCGTTAAATCAACGGGGGGGAGGTGGAGAGTAGAGTAGAGTAGAATAGAGAAACGAGGAGGTATTCGATCACCTTAAAGTTAACAATATGTGCTAAATGAGGGTTCACGAGAAATCCACTAAAGACGAAATCATTGACACCATCATATATCGAAAGTGGTATTTGAAGTTTCTGTTTTTATTGATACATTTATGGTACGTAATAAGAAAACCATACAATTTCATCATAAATTTAAATGTCACTTCTCTTGAAAGAAGAGTTTTTGTCTAACATTGCATAAGGTATGTTCTATTTTCCCTACTTTAAGGTGTCTCGCGACTGTTTTTCTTCTCACATTGTTCACTTGTTACTGTATTTTGAACTAAGGCAGTTCATAAAATTGTTACAGTCTTGGATAACACTATTACACTATTTTATCATCATTATTCAAGTAAAAATTAGGCATAAATAAATCAATTAATTAAAATAGAAGTAATTTATTTGGAATTAAGGGAGAGAAACTCTTTATTAAAATAAGCAGTTTCATCCAATTGTATGGGCTTGCTATACACAAAGCATATTAAATCTAGTTGGAAAATTACGTATTAATCTTATATTGCATAGAACTAGAGATTAAATATTAAAATACAATATAGTTGTACATATTTTTTTTTCTTATTATTTAGTTCTTCAATACTTTGTTTTCTATCTTTCATTTTTTTTTTTCCCATCCTTTTCAATTTTTTTTAATATATCAGATAACCTCAAAACTAACCAGGACTCAGTAACAAAATTTTGCCTGCTTATAAACACATAATAATTATGATTTTTGAAAAATTTGTATTTTTAAAGTCCCCTGTAAGATTTTTCAGATTGAACATTTGTGTGCTATTAACTCTTAATATTATTAAAGCCATTTTTGCCTTCACTTATCTATATATGAAATATAAAGTGAGGGGAATTATTACAATTGTGAAGAACTTGCAATATAATAATTTAACGAAAATACACATTTTGTGAATCTCGGATTCCAAATTCCTTCCTTACAAATCTTGTGAAGCTGTGTGTGTGTGTATGCGTGAATAGCCTAGCTTAGAAAAGATAATCTGTGCCAAACTGAAATTAAAAATTTAAGGTAACAAACATGGAATACAACAGTTTTTCGCCTAATTGGACTCACCAAAAGTGCCACTTTATTATTAACATTTTTCTTTTTTTTTTACCATGTTGTCAGAAATGGTTCTAACAATTCAAATTCAAAAAGAAATCAACTTAATTACCTTTACTTTTTTTGTTTTAAAAATTAACAATTTACCAAATGTATCAACATAAAACATCAAATAATTTTATTATATTTTATAATTAAAGCACCATAGAAACACGAAAACATTAATTATCTAATGTTTTCGTGTTTCTATGGTTGTTATGACGTCAGTCATCAGTAGGTATTATCTACAAACCGCATTTTCTTGTAATTACACCTGCTGTTCTCTGGTTTCAAATTTAGCCAAAACTTGGCAGAAATTCGAATCCTTAAAAGACTTTCTAATGACTCTATTTTTATATTTCGAGAAATTGAGGCACGTTTTGGGGTTTCTGCGCGAATTTGCACATTTTGAGGATCTTTTGCATGAGAGAGCATTTTTTAAATACTAATCATTGAGTAAAAATCTCATTTAGAAATTTGTTTATGATTCTAAAAAATAAAAAATAAATAATCATGCAACAGATCTTGAAATTAATACTTAGTTAAATTATTCATGATATGAGCTCAATTATTCCTATCTTGGTCACTACTTTCGATTTTTTTAGTTTGGTTAGTTAGTTCTTGTTTGTACCGGTCTGGTGATATGCGGGAGTTGAAGACTAACTGAAAACCCTTGTGTAACAGCGAAGAGGTTATAAAATCGTGAGTACAGGCTAATAAGCAATCATTTCAACTCAAAGTGGTAAGTGGTATGTGAAAATTGAAACCACTGTAGATTTGTAAAAAATACAAAAAATAAATTACTACAAGATTTTGTATGATGAAATTACAATTTATCACCACAAAATTAAAAAAAACGTTTTCTGAAATTATAGATTTCAAAACTGTCAAATTCTCTTCTGAAATATTTCAGCTTGAACATCTAAGCCAATTAACGGTTCATACAATTGCAGATATTTTTGTTTAAAAATTTCTTACTAAGAAACAAATTAAGTCTCAGCGGTGTATAAATATACCAAATAAAGTCCGGCAACTTATCACAGATGCAATTAAAGTGTATTTCCTGAAAAATTTAAATTTTTAAAAACAATATCTTTTCTGAGATATTGCTGATTAAATATCCAGTTTTCAATAAAATCACAATACTTAAAAGATCTATTAGAAAAAATGATGTAACTGAGATCTAATCTTTATAGGAAAGTGGTATACTGTTAAAAAGAACTGACAAAGATTCATTTGTTTTATCTGAAACATTTATAATGTTAAAATAGAATGATTTTATTTTTAAAATACAATAAAATATGATCTATTAAAAAAAAAAGGAATCTCAGACTTGATTTTTTTAAGGAAGTAGTATACTATTAAAAAGAATTAAAGATGAGTCTTTGTTTTATCTGACACATTTTTAATTTTAGAATAGAATGCTCTTATTCTAAAAATACAAACATCTACCTTTTTTTTTTTTTATTTACTTACAATTAAGAAGATACTTAAAAATATTGGACCATGGTCTCATCTATGGAATATTTTAAATATTCTTTAACATGGTTTCTATTTGAAACAAAGCCGTAGCTGACTTTTATCTAATCCTTTTTACTATGCAAAATAGGCCGGCACGCTAATATACATTTGCCTGTAGGAAGATGAACGTCTAAAAAATTAATGAATTCCAGTTTTCATCTCTTTAAACATAGTAAAAACATAGATTAAAGAAAAAAAAGAACTTTGTCGGCAACCTTTTCAAATTAAATTGGTTGCTTTGATATGGGTTGACCATATTGGGAATTGCAAAAACTTGTACTTGATAATGTTGTACACTTCAAGGTAATTTATTTATTACATTCATCTCTTTGCAATTTTGTTCTTTGCCGCATATTTTTAAATCCTTGGCTTTAGGTTAGTTAATTTTATGATAGAGAACTGGAATAAAGGGTGTATATTATTGTTTTTTTGTTTTTTTCTGAGAGTTTTTTTTATTCCTTTTCTTATTGTCCTTTTTATTAATATTTGTATATATATATATACAGATTGCTATAAGACTTTAATGTATGTATTGTACATGTTATGGTGCTAATACCTTTTGCATGATACATTGAGGTAGTTTAAATTTCTTTTTTATAAATATTCGTACATTTAAACAGCCGAAAAAATAATAAATCTAGTGTGATTCGGGTGTTGATCTTTCATCTAAGTTGTGTGAACTTTCTCATACCACCTTGCTACCGTCACCAAAGTTTTGAATTGATTGGTGGGTCCGGGTTCAGCTTATGTGGTCGTGTCTACTTTTTGTGATTTTTGAGAAAAAGATGTGGAAATAGGAAAATTTCAAACAAAATATTTTTATTAAGTAACAAACATTGCTATAAAAATACGTATTTAGAGTTATTTAGCTGGAAATAACGAATATTAACTTTTTTCCTACCAAAAATACAGCAATATAACAAAAAATAACAAAGTTGTTACCTTGCCTACCCAATTGCATGGGCAGGGTGATAACTTTGTTATTTTTTTTATCCGATTCTGAATATCCATATTTTATTCATGAATTAATTTAATATTCTGTATTTATCCATAATTTAGTACTACCAAAAAGGGCTAGTTATTTATTTAGAAAAAAAAAATTAGTAAAGGTACTTTCGATAATGCTTTTAAACATTCGTCACATTTATGGGATGTCAAACTATTTCAATGACCTATCTGATATTAAAGAACATTCAATTATACATTGATTTAATGAATTTAGGAAAATGGTAGGAGTCTTTAAGAAAAAAAAAAATGAAAATCAATCTTATAAAGTGGCACTTCTGGTCACTCAATTTTATCGGAAAAGTTGCATATACCTACCTCAAATATATTATTTCAATCTTGTATGACTTTCAGTTTTTTGTAAGAATGTACATACAAACACATAGTATATAATGATGAACGACGAAAGACAAAATTAAAAATAAAAGATAATAATAAACTAAACAAGAAATAAATGATGACCAGCAATGTTTTGAATTCAGGGTACCTCAAAACATGTATTAACGTGGTATACGAGAATTCGAAATTTTTGCAGTACTTTCCCTTACTACATATTCCGTGCATAAGTAGGTAAAAGAGCTAAAGAAATAAAATAACTAATAAGCTAATACCATTAATAAACATAAACTATTAAAAATAGACAAATATATAATTATTAAAAGAACCTGTACCGCTATTACCCAGAAAGAATCAGGGATTCAGTATTTTGTAAAGAAGTACTGTTTCTTGAACAATGGTTGTACAAGGAGATGATTTGTTCATGACCACTCTCGACCGCCAGGTTATTTTTCCAATTATAGGTGACCCTTTTTAGAGGCTGAGTGTGTTCTAGGTGGGTTTCCGACACAGAGTTTACTCAAGGCCATAGTAACTGATTAAATAATTATCTACCACTGCCGGATTCGAATCTGTGTCTGTGATTTAGTAACCTTACTCACTGATCCTCCCCGTTGCATAAATAATTAATAAACTTAATTATATGCATTTAACAAGTATTGTACAATTCAGTACCTATTCTTACGTATCGTATTATATATTAGCACACGTTTGGTATGTACGTGGATGTATCTTTTAAGAGAGTTCCTTTCGTTCTCCATATTTTATGACCGGTTTGTCAGAAAAGGGAGTGAGAGAGAAACAGTTTTGTGGCACTAGGTATGTGTACTGCTGAATTGTCGAGAAGTTTATGTCTGAAAGCATAATTGAAATTTTTGTGTACTGTGGACAGTTCTTTATTATTCTCATACATATGTTTTGAATGGTCTTCAATTTGCAGCAGTTAGAGTCACAGACATAGGTCCAGACAGGAGTGGAGTATGTTAATGTGAGGCGTATTATTGTTTTGTTAAAAATCAGTTTGTTCTTCAGTTATAATTTAGAATTTTTATTAAAGCATGTTTGAGCTCATTAATTCCTAGAAACCATACTAAAATATTTAGTTTTGTTTATGTAAATAGTTTTATCAAAAGCTTTAAGTCTGTTAAATTTCGCATTCAAAATTACATTAGGTAGATAAAACAATATTTTATAATGCCTTGTAGCTTCCTTATAGAGATAGTTCAATTAAATAGGACTATCGGCGGCCTATGGCGAACAGAAGCGGACGGTATAGACAAAGAGATTAAATAAACAGAGAAACAAATAAAGGAAGCAAGAAGAGGAGCTATAGGAAGGCAGGGGGTAGCGAGACAACTGGGAGAATTGTATGCAAATCCGGCTGAGTTAGACCCCGGAGTCAGTTTTGGCTTTTTTTTTACTCTCGGCCATCTTCAGTGTTTAGCCACCGAGTCCCGCTTTTATTGCTCCCGTCTCCTAGTGGACTTCTACTAATTAGGATGTCCCGGCGTCTGTCCGATCTTCTGGGTCGGCAGGATAATGTCATGTCTCTCATCTACGAGAAAATAAATTATCCTAAAAGAAAATAATGTATATTATGTAACTCACCATGGAGGAGGCATTGCTTTTTAAGACGTTTCGTATTATACGCCCCCATGAGGAAATTGGGAGATGTTATCTTCGGTAATAACAGACTCCGCTGTCCTTGTTTGTGCATTAGTTCCACATGATGCCCTCGGCTTGGTAGAGGGTCTTTGGGTTTCTGTTCCCAGAAGTATAAGAAATTCTCTTGCACACTCTGCTGGATATGGGAAGCACCCATTTAATCTTGGTATCCGGATGTTCAATACAGTAGAAGTGCATAGCATGGAGAAGTCAGCCTACTATGTTTATTAAGAATGTATGCTTGAAATTTTATTCAGAGAATATTATTCTATATAGAATATTATTCGACTATACTTTTCTGGAGTTTTTTTATTGTAAAATGATACTAGTTCCCTCAACAAGTTATTGGTATTATATGCAATTAGTCGTGTAATATAAACAGACCTAAGAAAAATAAAAAGGTACATATATTAAATAACAGAAAATAAGTACATGATTAAAAATACAATTATTGTAGTAATGTATGAAAAAAAGAGGGGTAACCAGACTTCTATTAATTTATTTTATTTTTATGTTGAAATATTGTAACAATTTTTTTTAATCTTCTTTGGAATACTTCATCTTCAGAACATATTTCTTATGAACCATGTGTGAGCAATATATTCTCTTCGCCATACATCCATTTTATTTTTGCTTCTTTTTGATGATAAAATAGTTAATACCACAAAAAAAAGAAATCAAGACATTTAAGGAATACTTTGTTCTTTTTATTCATAGTCAACTAGATGTGACAATGAATTGGAGTGTCCTAGGTATGGAATAAATATTGTATACTTATATGTAAGTGTCATAAAGATGTATTCTTTCATGATAGGAATAAGCCTCATTTACTTACTTGAACTACTTTTATCCAATATGCTTTGAATAGAAAAATATTAAACTTTACCGACTTGAAATTAGAATAATGTTCATACTTCAAGAATTATTATAAAAAGAAATCAAATTACTGAATTTTGAGACTGTTCTGCAGCTTTAAAATGTAGAAATAAAATAATTACTGATTTACGATTATTAAACAAATTAGTGCAGGCAGCCGTTTAAGCCAATAATTAAGGCCTGTAGGAAGGAACACGGCTCACTACTGTCCAGAAAGGAAGAAATTCTGATGGTCGCGATATTTCAGCACTCTCCTAAACGAAGGTGTCGGAGAACCGGAGACATTCTAAGCTCAGGAAATGCAGAACGATTTATATTCCCCTGACCCACCAACTTTTGATGATGTGAATGCCTTCAGTCGCTTCAATAACAATAAAGCACCAGAAGAAGATGGAATACCGGCTGAGCTTCTCAGGTATGTAAGAACTTCATAAATGTCTGTATGATATTACCCTAACCATTAGGATCGAGAAAAGAATCCCAGATGAATGGATGATGGGCATAATAACTCCGCTTCATAAGAAATGCGATATTCTGGAGTGCACCAACTACCGTGGGATAACCCTTATCCAGTGTGCCTATAAGGTTTTTTCCAGAGTTCTTTACATGGAGCTATGTCCATTTGCTGAAAGGAAAGTAGGAAGTTACCAGGGGGGATTCAGAGGAGGAAAATCGATAGTTGACATGATGTTCAGCCGGAAGACTATTTTGGAGAAATTCATGGAGTACAGGATAACAACACATCATCTGTTTGTCGATTTCAAGAGTGCCTATGACAGCTATATAAAGCGCTATACGGTCTTGGGATCCCTCCCAAACTGGTGCGCCTAATAAGGATCACAATGGATGAGTTGAAATGCTCGGTTCGGATTCAGGGAGACCTCTCATCAGAATTTGACTCCAGGAGGGAGGCGAGGCAGGGCGATGGCCTCGCATGTCTATTGTTTAATCTGGCTTTCGAAAAGGTTATTAGGGACTCCGGAATACAAATCTCTGGAACAATCAGAGGACAGGCTGGTACAGGTGCTGGGATATGCCTATGACTTGGACCTGGTGGCTAGATCCTTGCAGGCGGTGATGGAGGCATTTTCGAGGCTAGCAGAACAGCAGAAGCAATGGTCATGACGGTTAACCAGGTATAAACTAAATACACGCAAACTGGACCTGGCATAAGTGGCTGCTGTTGATGGGGAGGTGAAGATGGGTCCATTTACGTTCGAATGTGTTGACCAGTTCACTTATTTAGGCTCAGTAGTCAGCAGAAATAATAGAATCACGCTGCAAACAAGCCAGCGTCTTATGAAGCCCAATACATGTGTCAAGGTAGGCAAGAAATGGAGAAGGCGAACCAACAGGGATGTCTACGAGCTGTTCGGTAAGGGAGATGTGAAACGGCATATAATTCTGAGAAAGCTGCGCTGGGCTGGCCATGTCTTCAGGATGTCAGCGGTTGATCCCGAGGAGGTTGCTGAACGGTAGGCTGCATCGGACCAGAGGAAGAGGCAGGCCAAGGCTGAGATGGGAGGATCCGTCATCAGAGATTCCAGAGAACTGAGCATTCGCAACTGGAGAGCGGCCGAACAAGACCGAGCTACACGGCGAAGGCTCATTGAGGAGGCCAATGTCCAAATTGGGCTGTAGCGCCTTGGATAGATAGATAGATTTACGATTAGAAATCGTAAATATGCTCAGGGATAATCTATTACAAACTGCTTTTATTTCGCATGTGATCTTCAACAATCCCAAAACAAATAACAATATTGCTTATAATTTAACTTGCGTTAATATAATTTTAGAACTAAATCATTTTAGTTCCAACTTCATGCTGGCTATTTTACCCTATGAGACATTGAAGCATTTGGGAATCGTACATTTTTGTTAATAAGCATCTTAATGAAGGATGAACCGGGTGTGCTGCAACTAATTTAGTAATCCTCGGCTCTAGTTTCCTCAGCAATAGTATTGTTGACCGTGATAACTTGTAGTAATTCATGGCCCCCAACCTGTGGCCACATCTGCTCCCCGTGAATCGCTACAGCGCCCACCAGGGAAGGTAGCGCCCACTTGAGGAATTACTGGTTTAGATGGACACTTTTTTTAGGTTAGAAAAATCTTAAGGCTAGGACACACAAAAGTCAGTCTGTCCCGATGGGTAGCGATATCTGACCGAGGCGGTCAGGCGGTCCAGTTGTATTACGAAAGGTTGCATGATCTCGGTCCGCCAGAACTCTCTCTACCACCGATGGTCAGTCTTTGTCGTGACAACATTTTTTGTCTTTTAGTCTTTGTCCAAATTTGCACATTGCCTGAGTACTGGACAAGTAAGTAATACAGTAATATATTGAATATATAATTTACAAAATTAAAATGAAATTACATTTAAATTTTATGTGGCGTTGTTTCTTAACTCTAAGTACTGATGCTAGGTTTAATAATTTATTTGTAAATAAAATTGGAGTTTAATTTCATTTCATTTATTTTTGTTTGTAGTCTATTCTTTACAATTTTTATGTATTTTATAAAATTCATTTGCATCTTTGTATTTGGTATTATAATGTTGAAGCTAGTAATACTAGCAAGAGTTCTTCGTTAAACGAGCTCATATTGTACTGTTGGACCACGACCGACTGGACCGACCGCACAAGATATCGGGCTCTTGTTAGCGTCACATTATCGCAGACCGCTGCGACGACAGATGGATCGCTGCCCACCGCTAAAAAATTCCTTCTTCATTGCCTGGGCTTTAAATTTATTAAGATATGAAAAAGCGTCGATTATAGGTTTTCTTTTTTTTAATTTTAGGTAGTTCAGAAAGCGATTAATTGAATATATAGTGAAAATATGTTTTAGGGAAATTTTTGTCGTCATTTTTAGATATTAATTTAAGAAGTAATAGTTCATTTATGGGATACAAGAATAATACTTGGCCATTGTGTGATTGCTTAAAGTTGGAATTGTTTTAAAGATACTAAAAGATTATTGCCTTTTTTAGACGAAAAAACGTGATAGTTAAAAATAAAAAATCTCATGATGGTACTGTCACCAGACGATTTAAAAACTTTCAACCATTTTAGAATTACGTAAAAACAAATGTATCAACTTTGAAATTGGCGTAAAATATACAATTTTATTGAAAGTCTGCCATGATTTTTACTTTTGATAAAACTTATTGAAACATAGTGTAAGAGTGTTGGGACTGACACAAAACAAGTTCATAGTGTCTCCCACTGTTTATTCAGTCAGACATAAGATACGAGACTGAATGGTGGCTCAAACTAGTTAGAAAATCAAACAGTTTGTACAAAAAAAAAAAAAAAATATTCACATATATAGTACTAATTGGTAATTTACGTCATAGTTTATTCATACACTTATTACTAGTTTTCGGTTCTTTTAGAGAATGTATTTTTAATTAATTAACCACCATTTTGTGTTTTTTTAAACAAAAACTGGTCGTATTTATTTATTTATTTTGGATACTGCTGATTTCTAAAACCTCAAGAGGAACGAACCGGAGCTAAGACCTCATTGGATTGAGATATCATGACACGACTGGACTGGAGGGATCCGTGCCAGAATTATTAATCAAGGGACATAAGAAGGATGTGACTATTTCTTCATCAGCGACTCCTGGAGGACTCGGGAATAAAAAAAAAACAAGACAAGGGCTCTAGAAGGAATTAGTTAGTATTCTTGGTGGAAACTGTAAAGAGAGGTGAATTAGCCGTGCCTCTCCCACGATAGTATCGTCATTGACTGAGTAACCCTAGACACGGATCTTTACAACATTATCCACCAGAGTGCTCTCCTATTCAAATAGAGGCAGCTAAATGTTCCTCAATCAGTGCCGATCAAAGAGGCCGCGATCTCAGGTTCTCACACCGCCCGGCGGCGACTCAAAGAGCTAAAGGCGTTTTCCTGTAGATCCTATCGGTGAGGCTTATTGTCATCCCCAGGATCCGATACTTCTTCCTCGGGTGTTTGGGAAATGGAAAAGTCTCTGAAAAAAAAACTCACTATACTCAATATAACTAATAAGTTGGTCAGAAAAATGTAATTTTACTCTTGATCAAAAAAAAGAGATAAAACACTCATATTTTGATAGTACAAGGCCTCAGTGGGAAAAAAAAGTCAGGTATTGCTTCTAAATTTTTGATTACTTTAATGAAATCTATGTATGATAACAAGTCAAAATTGGGATAACAAGATAGAGGAAATAATACAGCACATTAAACAAGCATTAATTAGGGTGATAGTAGATATCTATACGTCTTATAATTCCGGAGATATAGATTTCCATCAATAAATTCACTAACTCCGGTTTTTCAATACAGTTTAATGAAATGTTGCTTTTAAAAAAAACTTCATTTCGGGGACTATTGAACGTAAACCGCTCAGGTAGGGCTGATATTTCAGTAACTTTACTCCTCTAAATGTTGTTTTATTCGGTTTTCTTGTGTTATAAGTATTTTTAAAGATATGGAACTGGGATAAAAATTTAAACAATCGTAATTTTTTTACCATATTAGGCAGACTCATCAATTTTGACTTGTAATTTTCAGTTTCTCCTTAAGAGACTAAAAATTGGGGTGAAATAACAGATTTTTTTCTCCTCATGGGCTCTTGTACTATAATAATATTGCCTAAATACAACTTTTCTTCCAATTTTATACTTATTTAAATACATTTATTTTGTTATAGTATTTAAAAAGGATTTTTAAGTAGTTAATTTTGTTTTATTTCAAAAATTAATTCGTACATAGTTAGGATACAATTACTTTTCTCTAGAACTAACATGTGTATATAGTATGATTGAGTATTTGCAGCCTTAATATCCATCATCCTGTGTAGCAGATTGTATTATTGAAATAAAAATACTTAATTCTACTTTGGAGATACAAAAACCGTAAATAGCAAATTCATAAATTGTTGAAATTTGAAAAAAAATATCTTAGAAAATATGATGTAAGTGTTCATCGAACAAAAATATTATTATCTATTGATTTTTCATATATTTATTTAAAAAAAAGTCAAAATTACCTTATCGCATACTACTTATTACTTCTGTAATTCGTTTCCAATTAGTGTTAAAAATTAATTTTGAATATGTAATACTATCTATAAGAATAGTGGTGTAACTTCTACACTATACAAAAAGGTGCACAGATGGCGGCAAACATTTATACTATGTTAATAGCTCGAATTGATATATTTGCTTTCAGGGATGTACACCACTATTCCAGGTACTGTTCATATTCTAGCATCGTGAATGTAGCATGTTAGTGATTGTGTATTCCAAATTACATTGTTCAAAGTTTTTTTGTTTTTTTTAATGGTTTATACACCCCAAAACATTATTTAACGGATTCTCCTACTTAGAATTTAAATGGAAAACATTATATATTCCTAATTATTTCTATAAACACATTTTTAATGTTAACAAAACAACATTTTTTACTCTGTTTATTTTCATTTTTCAAGTGTAATTAAGTTTATGAGCTATGGTTGAATGGGTTAGTCTCATGAGTTTTAATTAGAGAACAACGAAACCACGATGCCCTTTCAAATAAAAAATTTATAGTTTACTAAGGAACAATTTGCTTTGTCCTTTCGCTAAAAAACCTACCGCTAAATGAAAAATTCCGAAGACGGAGTACATATATCAAAAGATGGCCGTTAATTGGCCCGTATAAGGAAAATTGGTTCGTGAACAACGGAACAACGATAATCCCCAGTTACCATTGGCTGAATAAAGGTCGTGCCCTCCCTATTTGGTAGTTGCACTTTACACAGGCGGACCAATCAGGGTCTACTCTTTGCACAACGACCAATCAAAGGATTTAATGTTACTCGAATCACGATGAAAACAAAAATAGTAGTAACGCAATACAAGCGGCAGATAATAGATGATGAGGTGGCGACTCTAGGAAATTGCTGTTGTATATCACAGCTGAGTTATTAACTTATAGTTGCTGCGGCAAATCGAGTTCGAAACTAGGTAATTGAAGGATAAATAAATTACTTTTTAGTAGTGATAAACACTAATAATTATCATTTGTAAATGTATTGAAAGTTAAAATCAATAAACAAATCGCTGAATAATAAAAACATAATTCTCTACTAACCTTTTTTTCGGGAAACTAAAAAAAATGTTTAACTTTCTTCTTTTTTAGTTTTTTTTTTTTTAACAAAGTATATTTGTAAAATAAAAAAAAATATAATTTTCCTCTTCACCTTCGTCAACCACAACTGAAGACTTTAAATTATTATATTTAAAAAGTTGCCAAAATAAAAAAAAAAAACAAAAAAAAACGGCGTATTCTTATAATAATTATTGGTAATTTTTGTTTATTCCGTACACAAAAATTTCGTAACATGGTGATGTGTCAACTGTGAACAAAGATGTTTGATTTCTCGGACTTAAATGAAGGTTACAAAGGTTTAAAGCGTCTCGTACCAAAAATCAAAAATAGATGACAAACAGGTTTTTTAATGTTCTGATATTTTAATTTTGTACGTAATCATCAAGAAGCTTAGACAGCATTTGTGATTTATGAACCTCTATCAACATATAGAAGCTTTTTTAGGCCTCACCAATGAATAGAAATATACTAAGGGGATGTGATGCGTGCTCAGCAACAAAATTTTATAATAAAATTAGCAATGAAGCCATTACCTGACTCATATTATTAAGAATAACATAAATTTATAACATTTAATTATTTAGTGATTTTCTTCTTTTCAAAACTTTTCTTTGTTTTAAAAAATTTACCTACTGATCGACGTCTTGGAGGCCTCTTTCATCTTCAGGATTCTTCTAAAAAATTGAAAAGCAATAATGTAATAATACGAATTTATTTAACCGAGGCTTGGCAAATACAAAAATAGCAATGATTAGGTCAATTTCGTTTCAGTGTGATGAAAATACCGAAGAGTTAACAAGTAGTTTCCTGAAATATTTATAATTTTTTGTTTAAATTGACGTGTTAGTTTATCTTAGTCTCAGGGAGCCAAAAAAAGAAAGTATTATTACTATTATTATAGAGTAATTATACTAATCTTTGACTAATATTAATTTTAAAGAGGTTTTTATTACTATATTATTGTTGCATAGTTTTTCAAATTTCAAGAAGTGCCCTGCCCTGAAGACGGAGGAGAAATCTGAAACGTTGGTTTGGAGAGTAAATATTTTTTTAAAAAATTGAAAATGACTATATATTTATATGATATTAATTGTTCGTTCCTAAAATGGTGGTATCCGAATTGATTGTCGCTTTCTACTGAAAAAGCGTAAAAAGTTGAGCTCACCAATATAAGTACTGGTCTCAATTAGCATTCTCAAATAATTTTAATTTTAAATGATAAAAGTGATAATAGCTTCAGGTGTTGAACTGCTGTTGAACAAAACAAAATAATGACATTTTTATTTATGAAAGTTTCCTGTTTGTCTTTGGATAGTGACTATGATCCATCAATTTTTCCTTTCCCTTTCTTGTAAAATTGATTATGTTTGAGTTTTGCCACTATTCTTTCGAGTGAATATGTCATTGAATTATGTTTATATACCTTTTTAGATTAAATTTGAAACAGTGAGACATAAAATAATAAACTCGGTTCATCTGTTAATATCTAACACTTTTACGGTAACTGGATTTAAATCTTTTTAATGGATTGTCATAGTTTCTTAGTTTGTGTATAGCGTATACGTAATTCTGGTTTGGTGTTCCAATTTATATCTTACGTAATATTTTCTGAAAATATATTTTTCAAAACTTTTCTTCCATAAAATCTTATATTATTATTAACTAGTTTTCAATTATTAGCCATCATTTAGGCAATTAATATCCTCAACCTATTAACACACAGAAAGGAATTGAAGGTCCATTCCCGACGGATGAATGGGTACACAAGAAGTTAGAACTGGCTCAATGGAGCGGACTGTACACACGAGAACCGGACGGTACATGAATGACGTGGAGCCGTTGACATTCTAGCGCCGCACTCGGCCGCCGCAGCGCTAGCCTCGATAACTATATACTCCTAGTATTTGCATATCGTTAGTGCACTATTAGCATATTTCTTATCTTTGAGCGCTCGTGATCTGTGCGGACAGGTAAATAACCGATCTGGGACTACTGAACGCCCATTCGTGGCGAAATATCGATTTACTTGACTCATCAAGTGCTAATATCGAATCGCTTAGTGCTACTGGCAAATGGTTTCAGTGGAGTATGGTTATTGGATACTTCGATATGGTTTGAAAAAAAAAAATGTAAATACTTAGGGTTACATACCCACCTGAACTAAACTTCGTACTAATCAGTCTGCACAATAAATTATGCTATCCTCCCATCTACTTCTCAGTTTAGTAATTGGTTAAGCGCTGATTAATTATTAAGAAACTCGTTCTTAATCCATCGAACTAACTTAACACGCCGATTTTAATCGTTGAGACGTATTATTTTAAATACATATACTGGACACATATCATTTTTAAGATTGTTAGGGGTAAAATCTAATAATAATAATGTGAATCGTTACGACTCATGAAGGGTCGTGGGTTCAGTACTTTTTAATGAAGAACTGTTTTCAGAACAAAGGTTATATATACAAAGAGGTGATTTTCTTCATCTTTCCCCAATTAAGGGCACCGAATTTATGAGGCTGAGGAAAGCTACAATAGAACTTGTAGGTTGAATCACGGCTACAGTGTAACTGAAAATAATTATCATCCACAGGCAGATTCAAACTGGGGTTAATAGAGTTTGTATCATAGTACCACCGCGCATCCTGTTGAAATATATACTTCACCTATATATAGCATATAATGCAATATTATTTCAAGATAGATATACCTTGGAAAATTAAAACGTTTAGATAGTTAAATAGTTGGAAAATGCGGTCAAAATTGTTGTAAAATTTAATATTCCACTTACACTCCAAAATATGGTTCTATAGTTGGGTCATCGCCCTTGGTAGGAAATGTAATATTTTGTAGTCTTCTTTAATTGCTTAACCTTAAAAAGAATACATTGAGTGAGACTCAAAAAAGATATAAACTTAATTGTTAGTGACCTGTACATTTTTGCTTTTGAGTATTTTGCTAAGACATTTTGGGACTGAAATTCATTTAATGATGCATATTATAACTCGGACAATATTTAGTTAGTTATAAAATTTTTAAATGTCCATGATTCGGACCGTCTGTAGCTCAAATGGTTAGTGCTAGGTCTATTGTTCTCAGTTCTGCAGGCGGCGCCGATTCCAATCCGGTCTATGGCGTTGGTTTTTTCATTAAGTGGCGGTCCCACAAAATGAGAAACTTGACCCCCCTCTATGGTAAGTATATGTTGCTCACCTGTAGATAACTAGGCAAACATCACCTCCACTGTAGATTGATTGCCTTAAAAAAAAGAAGAAAAAAAAAGGCAAACAACCAAAGCTCAATTTATTTATTCATTTACAATTTTTTGGGTTTTTAATTTTTATATAATACCAGATCGGTCTGCTGGGACTTATATGGTTAATATAACAATTATTATGGAAAGATATAGTCTCGTGTAAAAGACACTCCACACTTCAGACAGAAGAAATAAAAACAATTTTAATGCCATTTTTTTTTTCTATTTTTCTGAAGTTTCTGCTGTATTGATCCTCAGTCCAATTGCATCTAGCTCAGATTCATGAGGAAAACACTCTGCAAGGAAGTGCGGTGCCCTTAAATGTATTCCACAAGAGATATATTTAGGCGGTGTCCTCGTCATAAGAAACTCAATGCTCAATTAAAACTATTATATTTTGAAGCATTCTAATCGATCTTACGCAAGCAGTGGTTGTGGAGATGTTAATTTACATACAGTACTTGGAACCGACAAATGGAGTCAATTGAAATACCTTTCTGCTAGAGTATTTTCTTGTTAGGAAGAGCAGAGACATTGGTTCCCAGTCATGTCCCAGATAAGACTTTTTTATGATCTTTTTTTTTCATCGATATCGCGAAGATTGGAAAACGGAAAAGGCGCATTAAATTGACAGCAGTGGATAATAGACAGGAATGCGATTGAGAAAAAAAAATGGCAGGAGCGGTCTGAGAGGCAGTTGACGAAGGACAATAAACATCTCCCAGGAGAGGCCGAGCGAGGAGATCCCAACTCTAAAACAAAAAGATATCCTGAAAAAGGTGCCTGAGTCCTTGGAGTTGAGGATTTACTGCCGAGAAATGTTGGTCCGGGCTGCACGCCGCGAGTTATGAAATGTTCCTCGCCCATCCTTGTACAAGGACCGTTGTCTAGTCCTCTCTCTTTTTGTCTTCTCTAGGTGTTCCATATCGAAATTTATACTCGAGATTAATAGCATTATACTATCGATTGAAGTTGCTAACGGTGTTAAATTTTCGATTTGTCAGATAAATAATTTATAGTAAATTTACAGAGTAGTGAGAAGATAATATAGAAACAATTTATATTATTGAAAAGACAAGGTGATTTACGATAGATATATACATTTAATAAACCAGAACTAAATGATACTATGCATTTAAGTAAATATTAATGAGAATTCAAAAACAAAATCCAAATTCTACTGGATTGCATTTAAAAATAAATATAAATTTAAACGATAATGTTTAAACTATAGTGATTTTTTTTTACTGTACGGTACATAAATGACAACACAACCGTGAACATGTGTGATTAAAAAAAATATATGAAAGATTCTTAATACAAAATTTAAAAAGTGACCATTAAAGAAATAGTTTAAAACATAAACGTAAAACAAAAATTGTGGGAAAAAACACAAGACCGAAAGAAATAAAAAAAATACTATTCTAATTAAAGAGAAAATGCCTAAAGATGGACGGAAGGTCAGAAACGTCGGTAGGAATAATGGATTATTAATATAAAAATTAATAAAAATGAAAGTTTGAAGGATAGCTTAATAGCCCAGAAGAAAAAAAAGAAAAATTTTAAATTAGTACATTTAAAAAAGATAATCACTTAATATTAAAAAATATTCTTAAAAAAAATTAAAAGTAGAGTATGATGGTTGGGGGTATGGTCAGCAATGATTCACAAATAAATAAAACATATTTAGTTGTGTCGACGTTTCGACCTAAATATCAGTCCTCCATCAGCCCTGAAAAACACAAACACGACAACCTTAATTCCGAGAAGTAGATAAATAAAATAATAACAAAAAACCTTGGAAATATATTATTATACTAAACTAAAATTATATTACTTACTTTTTTAAATATCATTTTTTTTTAGGACATTGTGGTTAACCACCTTTTGAATCAATCAATTTAATTATATCAAAACGAATGAATGGTAACTCCAATAAACAGATAGTCCCATTACGTGCGGTCCACTACGTAAACTTAAAAATAGATTTCAGAAATTATTTTGATTGGTTTTTCAGTATACTCAGTTTTGCATGCAGATATACTAATTATATAATGCTTGTAGAGAACAAAAAACGCCTCCCAAGTACATATAAATCTTCACTGTTTTTTCTTCTTTTTTATATCCTCTTATTTTCTACTATGATAATGCATTTTCAGGAAATCAACGTTTTTTTTTCTGGAATTTTGTATCAGTATGTTAATTACCTATAATTTGAGGTTAATTATCTGTCATTTGAGAATAATTTAAACTGTTCGAGTAGATGAAATATTGGTTTATCGAGATAATTTTTTTTTTGCATAGGTAAACAGTTGACAAGATCTCATTTAATATATACTATACCCTTTTTACAAAAATGTTTCCTTTAGTTTGGACAAAATCGGACGATCCATTTCGGAAAAAGCGTTGAGTAAAAGTAGTGGACAAAATCGGTATTAGAGCAAATAGGTAGTACAGTTCGACCAATCATGCCTAAATACAAATTTGCGTTCAGACCGACATGGATTTTAATGTTTCTTTATGCCTAAAACGTGAAATGGGAGTGAAACTATTTGCTTCTGAGCATATAAATAATTTTAATTATATTATTTCAAAAATTTTTCGAGACCAGGTAATATTTATCAATAAATTAATTTAATATCCAAAAACAGTCTCAACACTATTTATTTATTTGTCCTACGTTTCGGCCCTTCCAGCCATCTTCAGGGACATCTAAACATTTAACAGCTTATATTACCACTTCACTTTTAAACATTTACAATAACATTATTATTTATTATATAA
>NW_027106339.1:823615-824682 GCF_000696795.3 Halyomorpha halys | reverse complement strand
TTTTAATAATGGACTGTTTGGAATAGGTTTTAACTTAAATAAAGAAATTGACCTGGGCAAAATAGCCTGCAAGTAGAAAATAATTAATGTGAGAGGAAATTTATGTTGAAGGTATGTTATTTTATATAATAAATAATAATGTTATTGTAAATGTTTAAAAGTGAAGTGGTAATATAAGCTGTTAAATGTTTAGATGTCCCTGAAGATGGCTGGAAGGGCCGAAACGTAGGACAAATAAATAAATAGTGTTGAGACTGTTTTTGGATATTAAATTAATTTATTGATACATATAAATAATATTCAATTCTTGTATTAATAAAAAGTTTCCCTACCTATGGTTGTAAGGAAGTGAAATATAAAAAAATACAGTTATACCACAAGTTGTTAGACAAATATTAGATAGTTCCTTTGAATATTAATTATAGTTCTAATGACTAAAGTACTAACCACAATTTCCGTACTGGAATATTTCTGTTTCTTAGAATATTGTTTATCACGTTTGTTCTATCACGGAGTTATATATAATAAGCTAGTTAACCACAAAATCGCTCCTCAATCCCACAAAGCTAAACCATGATTTCGTAATTGATAGAGGAGCAAACAAGAATCAGCTCGTGAAATGATAGTGCTTTGGCAAACATTCAGATTACAGTCTCACTAACAATCGATAATTCTAGGGTGCACATTTATAGACAGTTATCGACAGTGAAGAAAGGACGACCGTGACGAAGACCTGAGTTAATAGGAGAGATAAAAAAAAAGAAGAAAAAAGATAAACTTCGTCCTTGGCGGTGGAAGTCTGCGCTATTGCGAATTTATCTGAGATTTATTGCGAAAATACTGACACTGTCAGCTCTGAGGTGCTCTAAGTAATGTGAATCTAAATGGAATTAAAGTGCTGGCCTCTCCTTGCTCAGCTATAAAACTATGCAGTCACTTATGGCCATCATCAAGAAGTCTTAATTTTACGTCACGCAATCAGACACAATAATCGTTAACATATTTCCCAATCTTTTACGAAATTGATCATAAATCAATTCATAAATTATATATCTAAGGAATTTATA